>NC_056592.1:19751758-19866758 GCF_018340385.1 Cyprinus carpio
CTTTGTGTAGCATAGAGTGCAATGGTAACCCTCCTCCTACGTTTTTAGCCCAGTTTATTCTTACAACATAAATTGATACAGGAACAAAAAATAAAAATGCATATACACATTTAGTTTGACAACATTCTGTTACATGTTTCTGGAAAACGGTGCTAGTAAACGAAAACTTTTGATAGCTTTAAACCATCTAAGTTCTAACAAAATAAAATAATAGTTAAAGACACGAATAATAAAATAGGGTAAAATATGACGATAAGAGTATGTAGTATCAGAATACTCACCCCAGTAACTTGTTAAAACTGAAAGATGAGTTAACTTCTGGTTACTACTTATTCTGTGGGTATATACCACACACATCCAAGAATGGAAAGGAGGCTCATACCGATACCCAAAATGATGCGAAAAATTGAATACAGTACTTATTTATACATGTAACAATATCATTGTGCCTTTACTGTATAAATGACTGACATCCAGTAGTGGCAAGAAATGCTGTAAAATGTAGCCTGAACTGTTCCAGTTAAGTTTTCCTGACTCTTTTTTGTCTTTTATAAATTGATGACAATAGAAGACTTTTGCTCATTTTTGGCCTAAAAGGTGCATGCAGTATGATGTATATCACTATATTGTACAGTATTCATCTATTTACAACATTTGTACAGGTGACCACACGTTTCACCAGCCGTGACCAACACATGAAAAACTGCAGGGTTACAAATGGCATAAATTTCAAACACTTGTACATTTGCGCTTTAGAATGCACAAATAATTACAAATGATAAGAGCATGTACAGATAAATTCTCTGACACATTTGTTAATATTCGATTGATTGCTTTTTCCTCGTATAGGCCCGGCAGCCATGCATTTGAAGAAGGTTCCCAAAATCTCTTTAGCGCTTGCTCTTTAGGGGCTAAAAGGACATGTAAGCATGCAGTACTCAGATCTTCTGCTTTTCGCTCTACACGATTCTGGAAATTTCAGGAATAGTCTTACAGATGCAGGTTTCACTGACTTTTTTTGTTTTGTTGCTACAGCTTTTGCTTTATGCACAAGATATACTTTCTAGAAAAAGATGTAAACATAGACTAACCAACAATCACGTATTACGTAAATGCAAAAAAAAAAAAAAAAAAAAAAAAAAATCATAAAACGAGCTTTTTAAAAAAAAACAAGACGGGAAAACCAACAACAACAACACAATACACCTTAAATGTTTTCAGTGGGTTAACGTTTCCAAGAAAGGGTCTCGCTGGAATCTGTAACATAAAATAAGGCCAGCCTATTAAAAAAAAAAAAACAATTTTAAAGATAGAGATAGGAAAACCAGTAAACTACGTTGAATAGACCAAATGCAGTAGGAAAGAAAATGCGGGCGTAAGAGTCTATCTTAGTGACACGGATGTGCAAACGGCCGTGCCGCCACGCTCCTGAGCGGCAGTCCTCAAAGCAGCAGAAGAAGCTGGAGCAGTCCTTCCCATCCAGACACTCGTAGCCGTACTCCTCGTCCCGCTCCTGCATGTGGGTGGCGTTGTTCATCTGGATGGCGGTGGCTGAGCGCGGGCGGATGTCCACAGTGGGGGCCTGCTTTTAGAAGAGAAAACTAAATCAGCAAGAGTCCCGTCAAATACACAGCTGTCAGGAGCTGCGCTCAAACGCCTGTCAGTGGATACTTTGCACCTAATATTGCAGGTAGAATACATTAACTGATGTGCAACTGCAATAGTTGGCTGTAAAACAGATTTTTTGCATTTTCTTTAATACTTAAATAATAAAATATATATCATACAGTACAGGTCAAAAGTTTGGAAACATTACTATTTTTAATGTTTTTGAAAGAAGTTTCTTCTGCTCATCAAGCCTGAATTTATTTGATCAAAAATACAGAAAAAAAATTTAATATTGTGATATATTATTACAATTTAAAATAATTGTTTTTAAATTTATTATACTTTAAATTATCATTTATTTCTGTGATGCAAAGCTGAATTTTTAGGATCATTATCACATGATCCTTTAGAAATCATTCTAATATGATGATTCATTATCAAAGTTGGAAACAGTTCTGCTGCTTAATATTTTTTCAGAACATGTGATACTTTTTTAGGATACTTTGATGAATAAAAAGTAAAATAAAAAAAAATAAAAAAAAGAAGCTATGTTTTTAAAATATAAATATTTTGTAATAACAATATACACTACTGGTCAGTAATTTGGGGTCAGTAATTTTTTTTGTTTCTTTTTTTTAAATAAAATCAATACTTTTATTCAGCAAGGATGTGTTAAATTGATAAAAAGTGATAGTAAAGAAAATATATTATTAGAATATATATTATTAGAATTGTTTTTTTTATTTTGAATAAATGCAGTTCTTTTTAACCTTTTATTCATAAATTTTATTAGACAGCAGAACTGTTTCCAACACTCATAATAAATCAGAATATTAGAATGATTTCTAAATGATCATGTGATAGACTGGATGTTACATGTGACGCTGAAGGCTGGAGTAATGATGCTGAAAATTCAGCTTTGCATCACAGGAATAAATTATTTTTTTTAAAGTATATTCAAATAGAAAACTACTATTTTAAGTTGTAATAATATTTCACAATATAACTTTTTTCTGTATTTCTGATCAAATAAATGCAGGCTTGATGAGCAGAAGAGACTTCTTTCAAAAACATTAAAAATAGTAATGTTTCCAAACTTTTGACCTGTACTGTGTGTATTATGGCTGTTCATTGCACATTTATCTATCTGCGTTAATATTGTTGTGCAATGATTATTTCACACTAGTATATGCATCATGCAAAAATAATAAAGCATAACTGCATCTTTAACTCCTTAGAATGTCATCAGAATGTCAAAGTCACTACAGCAACGTTTCCCACGTGAGACCACATGGCTCTGTCTAACACGGTACTATGTGTCAACACAGAACAGCTAAATAATAAGGTATTAATATACTTTCAGTCTTGTATCTTGGCCAGTAACAGTACTAAAATATAAGTTTAAATATACACTTGAAATACACAAATGTTACGAGACCTGCATGTAAATATTTCCCATCAAAACCAAGAGGAATCGGGTTATTGGGACATATCCACATTTCTGGATTCGCAATCATTTTGCTCAGTACTGGAAGGGGGCTTCAAATCCCTTTGAAAAACGAAGCACGACCAGCTGTTCACGCTGGCTTCTCCGGGTGCACATTATGTAGCATTTAGGACAGAGCCACCTGAGGCTGTGCGGAAACGGGTCACGTGACTCGCTTCTCAAAGGGTTTCGCAGAAGCGTTTGGAAAGCACAAGAGCACGAAAAGCCTGCCATGTGGAAAGAAACAAATACAGTGGAATCCGCAGCTTTAACCGGATGAAATACAACAACCTTCAAAGAGAAAGTGCCTCTTCTGTCTTACATTAGTTAGATACATTTATGATTTTATTTTTTAACTGTGGTTCTCAACTGGTAAAAATAGCTTGTACATCTGATAGGCTCGTGGGATTTCATTTGGTGGAAATCACTTTTTGGATTTTTTTTATGCAAAATAATAACCTTGGGTTCACTGTCACTTATTTAGAATAGCCTACTACAAATTCATTAACAGAACAAGGTTAAGAACATATTTATGTGCGCACTCACATGTTGTGAATTTGGCGAAATCTTAAACGTCATTTGTGTAAAAATATTAATAATTTGCTGCATTATTAGTGAATCAGATGCATTGTAAAATTAAGGTCCTAAAGCAAAACGAGTTGAGAACCATTGATATAGTCTGGTAGGCTAAATTGCACATTTATCTAATTCCCTCTTTTCCGAATTCTTGAGAACTATCTTTTAATCCTTAATAGAAGCTAAACGTAGGCCTGTGCCCTCATGCACAATGACTTTTGAAAGACAACTACGACTAAATCTGCCAAAGCCACAGGCTCATGCTCTTCAATTGGGATTAAGCTAATCAGTGTGGTTGTCTATTTCAAGCTGTTAAGGCTCTGCTGACTATTTCTGTCAGGTTTAATGCCTCAAACACGCAGAGGAGAAGGAAGGCGGCCACTTTCTAGTTAAAAGAATGATGCAAGTTTTTCAGCCACTGCTGTTGTTTTATTGCATTAAACTGTCTTTCACAGCACAGGAGCTTCAGTGCTAAACTGACTAGATGTTAGTGCAGTGAATCTAAAGACCAGACACAAGAGCAGTGTGGTTGCACAGAAGGCAGAAACATGCATGATTAGTGAACTTTACATGAGCAATATACCTTTGAGGAAAAGAGCCGCAGGAGCTTGTCCACACAGGAGACAAAAAAAATATTAGAAATTGAAAAGAAGAAAACAAACAAACCAACAACATAAGACAGACACACAGTATAATGCAAAAAAGACTCTGAAAGTGGAAAGAGAACAAATTAATGCAACCTCACACATATACATAGACACAGAGGAAGGGGTGTACGGCAGCATATATTAACAGCTTCACTGCATGTCGTAAAATACAGACTAGAATGACTGGGGGGAGAGCACATCTGCAAAGTGCATTCAAAAATACAGTCATATATAGTGTAAACTATTAGGCATGGTTTTGAACGTGGCTCATCAGTCAGATTTTAGAGCTTGGAAACTGATATTTCTTACATTCTTCAAATACAAATCAGCATGTGTGTAGCAAACAATCATTACCAAAGAACAAAATAATCATCTAGGGAGGAGACTGGCACTCTTCAACTCTGCAGAGATCAAAACGCTTCTACAGCAAAAGCTTCCTGGTGTTTTATTTGAAGAGTTTTACTTCAGAGCGTGCCTTTGGCTGGGAGCCGAACTGCCGAATGTGGCTTGAGAATCAGTACTCATTCATCTGCCTGACATTTTTAACCCTAAAATCAAATAAGACATTTCTGGCACCCCTTTAATCATTTGAAAGTGGAACGACCCCATTTGCTGAGATCAGCCCACCTCAAGCTACAGATGTGAGCGCCCTGCTGAGATGAAAATCTAAGGCTGCACTTCAAACCTGCTGCTGAAATGATTCAGATTGAGGACATCTCTGCTCCGTGACACTGTTGGACAGAGATGGTCCACGATGGCAAATCTGACCACTTGGAGGAACTTCAGAGAAAAAAGGTTCTACCATGCACAGTTGCACACTACGTTTCAAACCTAGTGAGCTGTCACCGCCTACATAGGCGTAATGGAAACTCATTAGTGACTGATTAGAAATGCTCTTCATGGACAACAGCTAACGATCACTTAGGTGCACCACAAATAGCTTTCCTCACATGAAGCACACAAGACTCATCTAGCACTCAAAGTGGATTCCTGCAGAGTTAACAATAACGCCTTAATTGCGCAGCTAACAACACACTTTGCACATGCCTGCTGGACACTTTCTGGAGGCTTTTTAGGCAGGTTTATTTAACTACAAAACTCATTTTATGCATTTAAACAGACTTTTACATGAAAGTTTGCTTTTAGTCTAACTTTAGACTGGTTCATTTACAAATACATACACTACCTTTTTTTCTTTACACTGAACTCACAAGAATACTGTCTGGGATTGATGCTGCCTTAGAATTTCACCAAAGCAAGGTACCATCTTCACATTGGGAGCACACCAAGCCTAGAAATACTGCCAAGGCAGCTTAAGAACTTGTGGAAGAGTGCTATTATTATTTGGAATACTTTTGAGTATTCAACTTTGGGTAGACTTAAAAGTAAGCAACTGACCCTAAAAAACAAACAAAACCAATTACAGTTCTCAAGCAGGCTAATCTTTGAATTAGAAACATACTAGTAGTAAATACACTTTATAATATTGTTGTATTGGTAGGTGATGGTAATGTGAGTTGTTTAGGAAGTGTACTCACGGGATTTTTCCTCTTCTTGTCTTTGTTTTTGCTGGGCTTGCGGTTGCTCACAAAGTAGTGGAGCGTTCCGTACTCAATCAGAGCGGCGAAAACAAAGATGAAGCACACCGATACGAAGAGATCCATAGCTGTGACGTACGACACTTTGGGTAAGGACTTCCTAGCAATGGTACTCAAAGTGGTCATGGTAAGCACAGTCGTGATTCCTGGGGAACAAAGTAAATAATACTGAAATAAGAAGAGATTAAAGATCGCAATTTCTGTTTCATATGGACTACTGATCACTATATCTGTGATATTTATCTTTTACATGGCTAGTGCATGTTTGTGGTTTCGCTTTTAATTCTCACTTAAAGAGCAGGTCAGATGGGTTTTTGAAAAATCTCTCTTTTGCAGTTTATAACGTAGCTATCCTTAAATGAAAACAATCTGCAAAGTTGTTAATCAAAAAAGTGCATGATAAATAAAGATATTGTCTCTCAAAAGAGAGGGTCGGTTCTGAATCGCCGTAACGAGTCGTTATATTTTTGACTCTTTTGTCTGTTACCGGTGTACGTCACTGGGTAGAGACATTTGCATAATCCCCGCCTGCCCGCGAAATACGAACAGAGTCTGATCTGCCCACAAACACTTTTGCTATTAGTGTGTTTACATCATGTTGAGAAGACGCGGTGTTCAAGGATACCACAGAAATACCAATTCGAGCCTTTTGTTGTGTGCTTGTCATTTTATCAAGAACCGCTTCTCTAATCTGGGCTTTTATCTTCGTTGGCTTCTAATCTTCTTAATTTGGACTAACAAGCTCTCTGAACCACGACCTGTAAGTAGTACGATTGATACGTTAGGTGTACATTTTCAGTTGAGTGCTCAAAATATAATTCTTTTGTGCCAATATGTGATGTATACCTAGTGCAGCTTTAGGTTTCCAGGTAAAGCACGATATTACTGTCTTACTGAAGTAGTTCTAAAAAATTCGCAGCGAACCTAAGAATATGTTGATATTTGTAGACTGACGTTGTTCTAATTACTTTGTTTAATAATAAAGAATGTAGTGTAGCACACAGACTTTATAATAATTGTGAAACTGGTGTTTATTGTGCTGCACTGGCAGTTACAGGGTTAATGCGGGGAGAGATGCTGGTGCTCCTGTGATACAACTGTTCTGCGTTCTGATTAAAAGTTAAGACCAAGCGTCTTTTGTCTGTCGTTCTTCAAACATTACAGTAGACATTTTTTGGTTTACAAACTGTATTGTTTCATCAGTTAGTCATGTTAGCACTCGGCTAACGTATCCACCTAGTGTTCACAGTTTAGCAGCTAAACTTTAGCTGTGGGCACGATTCGCTTGCATAAGTGTTTTTGTATTTTATGTCATTATAAGAACGGATTGACTATATTATTGTTTTATGTAAAGGTGCTTTGTCAATGGTAGCGCTGGCTAACTGGCTCAAGGACTCATCTCTGTGCCAATCACAACAGGTTTGGCCAGGTGACCAATCAGAGCAGAGTAGGCTTGAGGAAGGGAGGGTCTTGCTCCGAACTTGCTTGAAAACGAATCATTTCCTAATCATTGGCAAATGACTCTAAATATTAAATGTATATTCTGAGAAAATTACAATGTTTTCTGACCTTAGATGCATTTAAACCTGATGTAGGGGACTCCAATACAATATTGGGACACTTTAAAATACCATATGACCTGCTCTTTAAAACAATGACACGGCCAAAAGCAATAATCACTTAAGAGTCAAGGTTAGGGCCAAACCCAAAGCCTCCATATCTTCAGTCCAAGGATGCCAAAACGTGCCTTAGGCCAGAGAAAGCAGATCTTTCCTGAAGGGAAGCTATAGAGGTTCCTCCAGAATTTACACTAGAATTGTGGACTTGAGATGGCAAAAACTGAGCCACTAGCAGGAGGCACACACACTATCCTGCTGGACTCTTCGAAAGGTTTCTGGGTGGAGGGTCACTGGCGTAAAGGCATACAACTTGGCCTTGGGCAACTCCTGTGTTAGGGCATCTGAGCCCAGCTGTGCTGGATGAGAAAACCAAACGGGACACTGACTCATCTTGAGTGAACCTTGGTGGTCCTTGAACAGCTCATTGCTCAGCTTCCAAAAGATGTGGCCAAGTGGGTCTGTGCCACCACACATATGTGGTCTCAGTTGTATTAATCTCATACAGCAGCAATTTAAAATGAACCCTGAAGTAATGGTGCGTCCCTTTATTGCTTCTGTCCAAATACAAGACAGCCTTCACTTTTGATTAAACTCATTTATGAAGTTTTCCTTCAGGATCTTCAGGGCACCCACCACCTTAGCATCTCATGGACAGAATTACACTACAATCAATTATAAAACACTGAGGTTAGGAGCCACTGCGGGAAAGATAAACTGCTGAATATGACAAGTGGTGTTTATAGATAAGACAAGATAAACAATTTGCTACTGGAGTAAGAACAATAAATTCAAGACAAATTCTCTTAATTATTGTTTTTTAATTTTACATAATTTTTATTCTCAAGTAAATTTGTTTTAAGGATGTTTAGATAATAAAAAGACAGAAAAAATGTTTAAGGAAAAAGGGATGGTGTCATAACACAAAGCTGGTTTATCATGTCGAATGTAAACAGAGGGTCTTACCCAAAGAGGTTCTGGCTGGCACTGCGTCCTTGTTGATCCAGAATGAAACCCAGGACAGAACAACGATCAAGGTACAGGGGATATATGTCTGGATGGTGAAATAACCCATCCTTCTGCTTAAGTCAAAGAAGACGGTCAGAACCACATAATCTCCTGGGGACAAAACAAAATTTCATATTATAAACAAATGGACAACATAACACTCCTTATTATTTCAGTTTTCATTAAAACATCCATCATTACAGCCCAGCACAATCTGGACATTCTATTAACCAAGAGGTGTCCTGATGCTGAACAACACTGAGTCACCATGCTTTCCTTTAAATCAAAGGGATTTTAGGATCACAAGAAACAAAGTCAGTCAAGTGTGCCCAAATATTTGACTGGTAGGGTACCTTTGACCGGGAGGGGTTAAAGACTGTTGGACACAGGGGCTGCTGTTGCAGCAATTTGACTCGTCTAAAAAAGTGGGTGTTGCAAGAAAGACATATCCTCCTAGCTGCAGAACAGCCACTCACAATACTTGCAACAGCCAAGGTATTCACAAAACTGGATGCAACCTCAGTTTTCTGAAAAATTCCATTGTTAGAGGAAAGCTCACGCCAAATGATGTTCATTACCCTATCTGGTAGATGTGAATTCAACAATCTACCATTTGGGATTTTGTTGACTTCAGCATCCCATGACACAGACTTTGATGTGAAGATGAGGGCTTGACGATGAACAAGTAATGTGTGTATGCTATGGACAACAGTATGTTTATGGGGCTCCGCATCACAGCACACAGGGTCGCACCAGATCCATGCAAAGTCAGGGAGATTATAGAGATGCCTGAACCAGCTGGAGTGAAAGGTGTGTAGAGAGTGATGGGAATGGCTTACTTCTAACTTCTCCTTGCATCTTATACTAGGCCACTCAAATATCTACTTTGTGAGAAATATCTGCATAACCACAAAAAGAGGTGTTTGAGAAGGAGGCCCTAGCAGACATGGGCATGTGAACGTCAGTCAGTTTACCTCCTCTGTCTCAAGTATGATATGGAGATGGATCTCAAGCCACTGCTGAGCACCAAAACACTAGGTGAGCTCCCACCACAAAAACTGCGGTTTCGATTGAAGCTGTTAAAATTCACTTTCAACATTGTGCATGTGTTTGCTGCCCAGTTCAGACACAATATCAAGAGCTCATGGGAAGCACATGTTCACAGAAGCAGAAAAAGGATAATGAGAAAAAGAAGGCAGTGCCTCCACAAAAAAATTGGAAGAAAAAAAATAAAAAAAAGCAAAATACAGATTTAAAACAATGCAAATATTACAAAATGACATAAAAAGCATAGAAATCATTTTTTAATGTAAAAATAGAAAAAAATATTTTTATTCTGGTAGTTTTGAATGTTTTTTTTTTAACAAAGAAAATATAACTGGGACATGACTTTACATTTTACAAATGAATTTACATATATATAACAAAAAAATCTTTCTTTTCATAATAATTTTCTGTGTGTGAGAGTATGTTAAAGTGTTTATGGATGCTGTAATTCAAGGATATCCCGCTACAGAAGCAAGGTTGAATGTTATAATACAGACCCAGAAGGCTAACCCTATCTGTGCTAAACTTATCCAGACCTAGACTGGCCTGAAAACCTTTCCGTGTCTGGAGACCTGCTCCTCTTGGGCTAAAGAATAGTGATTTCACACTGCATGAGGCAAGAGATCATCCACAGTATACACAAAGGACACCAAAGTATTGTCAAATCCAGAGATTGGTACTGTCAGTTTGGATTATCAGGACTATCTTTACACATCCGTCAGCTCGTGGAAAACTGCAGCACATGTTGACAGTGTGGGCAGAGCTCAGAGAGAGGCTTTGTTGACCACTCCAATGCCAGAAAGACACTGGCAACAAGTGGGCACAGACTTGTTTTTCTGGGAGAATAACTCATATCTTCTTGTTGAGGATTATTTTTCATGCTACACTGAAGTGGCACGTCTCCATGCTGCCACAGCCAACACTGTTATGTCTGATAAAGGGCCACAGTACAGTTGTACTCTTAAAAGTATTGGTTCACACACACATCACCAGCAGTCTGAGATACCAGCAAGCAAAAACTGAGTTGGAGTGTGCTGTGGCTACTGTTAAAGGTCTCTGGAAAGGGGGAGAGGAGAAAACAACATCTTTCTCTGCTCCAAACATCATAGGATTCACTAGCAAATCAAAAACAGCACATCAGTTCAATCTGGAGTCTGGGCAATTTCAGGCCGAGTGTCACAGCCTCCTGCACGACTGGATTTGTAGAAAAGAAAAAAGAAAACAGTTGATGCAAAAAACATTTAGGGGGAGGGGGTGTGGTTTACATGAAAATGAAAGAAGATGTGTTCTTGCTCAAAAGGGGAGGTGTTCTGTAAAAGGTATCATCAGTATGTTGCATGTTACTGGACAGAACTAATAGAGTGTAGCACTGCTGGTGCATCATGTGTTCTGTAGTAAAAGGTTATTCTGTGCACAGGATTTATGTTTAGCTCACGCAAATGTTTTCCTTTTTGAGTGCAGAATCTCTGCAATTTTTCTGTTTTGACAATGATCTCATGTAGTAAACCTTTAAAGACCACCCTTTTTAAAAAGTTAAAGATGAGAGTGAGGTAACCTACTTGCACTTTCCTGACACAACACTTCGTTCCTTATTTCTCACTTACTGATGGTATCATCACCATTATCATGGTACCTACACCTGCAGCGTATCAAATACTGAGCCTATTCCTTCTACAGACAGGGCACTTATCTGATGGACTCCCAAATGATGCTCACCGCAGTCCACACATTTTAATTTTGTATTCATTACGACCTGCATTAAATTAAGTCCCTAAGCAACAGTCTGTCTTTTTTTTTTTCTGCTGGCAAATTGCTGTCAAAACACCCTAATTTAGCATACTCAGCAAAATCAAAGTCAAGGACCATTACTGTCTGTGTATACTAATAAGGCAAGAAAACCACAAGGGCTTTATAAATACACACAGGAGAAGGAACGGACCAATGAGTTACTATGGGAGCAAACAAGGTAGGGGTGTGGTCATTGAGTTGCTATGGCAACCAATGAGGGTAACTATGGAGTGGGCAAAGCACAAACAAGGAACATGTAACAACTTTCTCTTTTTTAAACTGTAACCACTTAATAATGAATATATATATATGAAGTAAAGAGAAGGATCTGAAGTATCAATATGATAATGTGAGAAACAGAATTGTGAGACATGATTGGTACAGCTGCGGTTTCTGAAATATATGAATCTATATATGCAAAACAAGAATGTTACATAAAATCATAATACCTGCAACCATCAATACGAGTATGTTCTGTATCATCTGTACTGCAGTAAATTGCAAAATAATCAAGGAGGGTCATATTTAAATAAAGGAGGAGATCATTTTGAAATGTGATTAATTGTTTAGTCCTTACGCATAACTGATCAGCCGTCGTTCAAAGCTGCAGAGGCAGAATGTGTTTTTGAACAAAAAATGATTTCTTCCTGTTGCTGTTTTTGTCATATTGCCTTTTTCCAAATGAAAACCTGATGATGGTACAGGGCAGTGTATCGGTCCTCGGCTCAGATGCTGTGAATGTTTGACTGAAGTAGCTGAGTCATCTCCATTGCATTAATTTCCTTCTCAGCTCACGGACTTCAAAGCAGCCCAGTGCTCAGATTGTCCCTAATGAGAGCACAGCGCAGCACCTCAAAGGCTGAATCTGCCAGATCTCATCTGACAGTCTGCTTGCCTGTAATGGAACAAATGGTGCAAGTATAAAAAAAAAAAAGATGATATGAGATGTCTATTTGCCTTTTATCTCTGCACAGTGGGAACATTCCCAGACTTCTCTTTGAGGGCAGCATTTTTATATCTCTCTTTTCCACCGGTATCTTTTCCTGCATTGTTGAGACCTGTATGCACATTACAAGCAACCATGCATAGAAAGATAGCTTCAGCACAGGCCAGGGACCTCTATGTACAAATGTTGCCTATGCACAAAATGGGTAGTGATTCCCAACTGTTTCTGGAGCCCCTCAACATTGCACATTTTGTATGTCTCCGAAATCAGAAGCACCCAAATTGCTTTAATCCTTGTCCCTAGAATTTAGAGAAGAAAATTATTATGATTAAGCATTGCTGTAAAAATTCTAATTTTATTAACAGAAAAAGGGCATTTTAAGGGCCTTTTTTAAATAGGAATTTGGTTGACCTTCAAATCTGGAAAAACCTTATTTTTCTTCGGTATTACATATAAGCTCCATAACAGTTACATAACTAGCTCTGTCAAGCTGTGTTGCAAACCCACCCAGACACCTAAGATCCTTTTTATTGTCCTCTTTTTAACTGGTTTGAAAGAGGCTTATCTTCACAGAGCAATCAGGGCGCTGATGAACAAAAATCCTGGATGTGCTGGGGGACAGAAAAATAATAATAAAGTGCATTTCAAAAAGACATGATCTAATTAGCGAAAAGCAAAAGTGCTGCAGCTTTAGTCAGTGATAAACTAAGACTCTCGTCTTATTCACAGAATATGTTACAGAAGCTGGGATACTGTGGCATGCTTTGTGAATCTTATGTACAGTTTTAAAAAAAGAGGGATAAAGTTTAGATATATCTGGCACAAATTAGACCAGTCTGCAGTGTTTATTCAGTATTCTATTACAGAAGAAAAAAAAAATCTCACAGTTAAAAAGGTGTTGATGACGTCAGATGAGATTCACTGTTGATTGAACTGAAAGAAGCGGAGGTGAAGGCATTGTTGCAGCTGTCGCCGTGATTATCTTATTGCATAAGAAAGCAAGCAAAAGGCAGGGATTTAGACTCAAATAAAAGCATTAGATTCTTACTCTATAAGACAAAAAGCTGGTTTTAAAAATGAGAAACTGAATAGAAAAACTGATTTAGACTGGTTTATTTTGGTTGTAAATGTCACCAATTTTTCACCTGGATAAATGTATAAAAAAAAAAAAGAAGTACTGATGCAGCTTGATGAGCTTAGTAAGACCATTCAACCAGGCTGACTACAGAAGACAACAGTCTCATTATCAAAGTCCAGAGAAGACTTCATGAAAGTAAAAACCAAGGGTCCAGCAGTGGTAAGCCTCAAGAGCAGGAAGGCCAAAAACATAAACTCTGCCCAGTTCTTAAACAACATTCATTGGACAGATGGTCAGCCATACCAGAAAGATGGGAAGACTATAGAGAAGAATCATAATCTGAACAGAACATAGAATGGGCATGTATGGCTGCTAATGAAACTGGGTTATTGAGCTATATCAGCTCAGATTCAGTCACATTCTACCAACCTGATAAGTACAGTACAGATGGATAATGACCCAAAACACACCGCAAAAGCTACCAAACGGATTTTTAAGGCAAAGAAGTGGAATGTCAAGTCAATCATCTTACCTAAACTAAATTAAACATGCATTTGCCTTGCTGAAGACAAGACTTAAGGCAGCTTTGGTAAAGCATCACAAGGGAGAAAACACAGAATTTGGACATTCACTGTGCAAATGTTTTTGAGGTCCTATACATACATGCATGTATAATAAACATATACACATACATCCATTTTTTCACATTACATCCTGAATAATTTATTATGCATTATGTTGTGAGCTGCTAAATTAATAATAATGATGCATTGTTCAAATGCACTTTGAATAAAAGCATCTGCCAGATCAATGAATGCAAATAATGTACTCCATCTCTGAGAGCAGAAGTGATAGAGGAATTAACTACAAAAAAAAAAAAAAAAAAAGGATTTATAAAAAAAAAAAAAAAAAAAGACATTAAAATGTATTACAACCGAAAATACTTTGATATTCTGTATTCAGACTTTTTGCTATGGGTCATCAAGGGTTAGATTCCAAGGGAACACAGACATGCTAATAAAATATGTATACTTTGAATGCACAGCATGTCAGTTTGGATAAAGGTGTCTTAAGTGTGGAAAAAGCACCTCCGACTCACTATAACATTCTGCGCTTGAGTAAAAGGGTATAACACTTTCCATCCATTCCACCAGAATGAGCCCATTTACTTAAAGTAATAGGAATGGATGGGTGGTCTTGACAGCAGTGTTGGGGAAAGTTACTTTTAAAAGTAATGCTCTACAATATTGCATTATTCCCTAAAAAAAAAGTAACTATGTTTTTATAGACTTTTTATAGAAAGTAATGCGTTATTTTTCTTTTGCATTACTTTTTAATTCTGGGCTGGGCTAGCTTGTTTGTTTTTATTATATAAACCCTTTCAAATCAAAAATGAAATGAATAAGCCTCAGGCTGAAAGAAATGTAACAGTAGAGAAAATCTGCATAGTAGAGGTCGCAGCTCAAACAAAACTTTCAGCTGTGCTACCCTTCTGGGTTACAATACATGAAGAATAAGATGCAGGAGAAGAAAATTCAGCACTCTTCAAAAAAAAAAAAAAAAAAAAAAAAAAAAAAAAAAAAAAAAAAAAAGGAACCAAATTTTTGCTAATGAGTACAGTTAAATTGGATCATCGAAGGTCAGTAGCAAAGACATTGGTTAATAAAATTAGATTGAATACATAAAGAATATTTGTGTTATTTAACATTTAATTATTTCAGGTTTCATCCTATTCTGAATCTGCATTTCACTGTTTTTATAAATTTTGAAAAATACAATAATTTGGAAGTGCCTTTGGACAAAGTAAGGCTCAAAGTAAGGCTCCGGTTACTTACGTAACCTCGTTTTCCTGAGATAAGGGAAAGAGCATTCCATTGCATGCTATAGGGAAACTCCTGTTTACTCCAAATACTGAGGCCTGATTTGTTCACGTTTGTGTAGCAGCACAAACAAATGGCCGGGGATGCCAAATCATGCCTCTCACTTTAGAGAGGTGGTCTGTCCTTAGAGGGATCAGCCAGGGGGCGGCCAATCACAGCTGAATCACATCTGATTCCTCCAGAGTTAGGTCACCAGGAGGACTGAGCATATGGCTTCCCTTACCCGTCTGATGACCTGAGGAAGCAGGGCAATCGGGGGGAAGACATACAAGTGAGCACTGGGCCATTCGTAAGTCAAGGCATCTTATTGCTTTGAAAGGTAAACTGGGCAGTGAAAGTTGTCTTTTGAGGTGAAGAGGTCCACCTATGCCCTGCAGAAGACAGACCAGATCGTATGAACCATTTGGGGATATAGTCACCATTCCCCTGGTGCTACATTTCCCCTGGACACATGTCCGCTCCTTGGTTAAATCTGCCTGCCATGTGAACTGGAGGATGAGAGGAGGTTGCACTGTACCCATAAAAGTAGGTGTCGAGCCAACCTGTGGAAGGAGCATCACCTGAGATCACCTTGATGATTTATAAAGGCTACCACCATCATGTTGTCAAAGTGGACCAGGACGCGGTGCCCCTTCAAGGCCGGAAGGAAGGGCTAGAAAAACTGTCAACTGCCTTGTCCAAATACCCACACTTTCTGGTCTTTGAAAGTGAAAGTGACATGTGGCCAAGTATATTGACCCATACTCGGAATTAGTGCTCTGCATTTTTTCCCATCCAAAGTGCACACACACAGCAGTGAACACACACACACACACCATGAACACACACCCGGAGCAGTGGGCAGCCATTTTTTGCTGCAGCACCCAGGGGTTCGGTGCCTTGCTCAAGGGCACCTCAGTCAAGGTATTGAAGATGGGAGAGAGCTACAATCCCTGCTGGTACGAGACTCAAACCCACAACCTTTCAGTTACGAGTCAGACTCTTTGACCATTAGGGCATGACTTCCCCCATTTTACACTTGACGTATGGCATATTTCCTGTATTTGGTCAAAGTGTTCAAGTGAACATGAAGACCACAAGTGTGCGTACCACTTTTCATTTCCTGATGGGACACACTGTTTACAGAGTTTTTTTTTTTTTTTTTTTTCAATATTTTGCATTTTAAAATCAACTTCTAAATGTCTGTTCAGTAACAGATGACAATTTAATTTCTGATGCTTCTAATTAAGTGATAAAAAGCAGTTACAAATGTTGTACAAAATAAATGTACTAATCTTTGCAGCAATGAAACATGTAGCACTTTGTTTTTACTACCAAATTATATGTGATATCTTATTATTATTAATATTTAACTTACATTGGAAAGGTTTCCGTGACCTCTTGTATGATCTGCTCCGGAGTGGTATTCAAGATAGTGTGTATTTAGTGTGCGTTAAGGGCACTGTGCTTTGGGGTTTTTAAGACCTGGCACAGTCTTGCACACTTACTTCCTGTCGCGCATGCGCTCTCAAGTGGCCAAGACCGCAAGTGTGGGTATTTGGACAAGGGGTCCATTTCGAGGCAGTTGATGTGCAAGTGTTGGTTCCTGATCAAAACTGGAACGAACACTGATTTGCCCTGACAAAGAGCCCCCAACCAGAGTTACTTCTGGAGGTCAGTCCCAATGGAAAGACTGACTGAAACAGACGAGAGGTTTTCCAAGCTCTGATGCAGCATTGGGTTACACTGAGGCAATATTGGAGGGGGCACATGTGAAGCAGGCCCAGAGGAATCACAGAGGAAGTGGCTGAATGACACCTCTAGCCACTGAATTGTCAGGGAGCATTCTGCTGTAATCCATGCCTGCGTCTGGGCTGAATCAATAACTGTCCCCAGAAAGTTGACTCCCTGGCTGGGAGACAGACAGCTCTTCACTGTTAGCTAGAGGGAACAATTCTGTGGCTCCTTTTGCAAGCAGATTTGTACTTTGGACCAGAGAACTCGATCATCATTGTCCCGTATCGAAGTTTGGATGATACCTCTGAAGCGAGGAGGCCTGTGAGCGAACTGGAGTGAGTAACCCCGATCTATGGTTGTTAGAATCTAGGGTAATCTGGCCTTGGTGGAAACTGACCCTCTCATCTTCCTCTCGGTGTTGGTATCAGGATGGCTATTGAGGCTCAGGTTCCAGCACTACTCGGGTATGGGGACCTTGGCGCTTAGGAAACGGGTAGTGTCTAGCTGACCGAGGGCGCTGCTGAAGCCCTGGCTCAGAATTAGGCTGCTGGGAGGATAAAGCCTTCTGGTGATTTGTTCCAGCCGCCAAACTGGAGCACTTCAGCAGGAATTGACGCATGGCCTGCAATGACTTCTGTGCTGCCGTAAACCTTTCAGCAAATCAATCCACAGCATGGCTGAACAGTCCCTAGGGAGAGACTGGGGAGTTGAGGAAGGCATCTTCTATTTAGCCAAAGGTGGCACTCCAGTACAACCAAGTTTGCCATGGTATTGCCAATTGCCTGTGCAGTGGCCTTTGTAATGCACAGAGCCAGGTCAGTCACTGTACACAGCTCCTTGAGGTAGTCCTGCAGGGCTTATAGATAGGTGTGCTGCATGGGCCTTCAATCCCAGGGCCGATGGAGGGCAGAGATGTGCGGCGAACACCTCTCCGAGGACGGGAAGCTTGCAATAACCTCTCTCTTTAGCGCAGTAAACTGTGGTGGAGGAATGAACACGTGCCAAATAGGGGGCACGCCACGTCCTGGTGAGTTTGTTGTGAACCTCTGGGAAGAGAGAGAGGGAGGATTGTTCATGGCGTCCTTGCAGGTACCACTCATCTAAACGTGCCCTGCTGTTTCTTCCTCCTAGGCTCCTGGGAGGGAGGAAATGGGAGAGCAGACCGGGGAGGACCGCCCTTATGTAAAAAGGTGATCCAAGAGCAAAGCATGGCAAGACTCATGCTCTTGCAATGAGACCACTAGGTCCTGGTGAGCACAGTCTCAGCATGAGCACTGCCCAGGCAAGCAATGGTCTGAGTCATGCAGGGGTTTACTCTAAATTTGCTGGATAGTCACAAGGGAAGTGCTTGCTAGAGGCGATCTTCCATTGCCAGGGCTTTTCTACACCTACAGGGTTTGACCTTCTTCCTTTCGGCTTCTTGCTTCTTTAGAGTCAGTGGGGAGATGATCTTCATGCTGAAGGAGAAAGATCGATGAAATGGCACTCAGGGCTGACTTATATAGCAGTTGACTCCAACCCCTTTGGTGGGTTGAAGCGCAATTTATCTGTGCAGCTACATGAACATGAACAAATCAGACTTCAGTATTTGGAGTAAACAGGAGTTTCCCCATAGCATGCAACGCAATGACGGAGTCAGTTCGAAAGGGAACTGGCATAACTTATTTGAAAAAGTAACTCAGATATTTTCTTGTAAATTAAAAAGTAATGTGTTAGTTACTTGAGTTACTTGAAAAAAGTAATCTGATTATGTAACTCGCATTACTTGTAATGCCTTACCCCCAACACTGGTTGATAGTATTTGTATCTGTAGTTATATAGTTCTGCAGTGAGAAACTTTGAATCACTGTTGCACCAAGTAGGCTGATTACATAAGAGGGGAGAATGGTTTTATGGCTTGCATATTCTTTCACTTAGCTGTCTTTGTAAGTATAGTACTACCCATATTTTTCTCACTAAAACAATTATTTACCCAGTGTTATTTAAGAATAGGTTGTCGTCATTTTATGTGAATGCTCAGGGATAGCCTAATTACCTGTAGGTACAGTTTAGCTCCCTGAGAAGGGAAGCTATACTTCTGGCCTCCCTTGCCATACTTCTGGCATGCCTTTGAGTGACTTACTTCACCCGATCAGAAGCGGACCATGTTTTGACAATGATTCTGCTAGACAGCCAAAAGTTACTTAGTATAGATTTAATTATGATCAATTATAGGCATTTGGATCAAGTAACTGTTTTGGGTTAGTGGCAGAATCATTCTCAGAGATCCAGCCAATACTCGTCCAACAAATGTTTAGTAATAATATGTATAGACTTAGTAGGATATATTACTCTCTTGGCCACAGATAATAATATTCTAACATTGATCAACAATAATTAAGGACATGCAGCAACAATCAGCATGATTAGGGAGAATAAAGGAAGAATAAAGTTAAGCAGAGTAAAGAATAAATGCATGTAGTTTTGGCAATATTTGCAATTCAGCAGATCAATGAATCAGCACTGTCCTAATTTTAACACATCTTGAGAAAAGAGGTGAGTAATTCTTAATGTATCAAAGAGACTTAGACTATGCTCGATACTTGCATGTCTCGCCCATCTGAAATACAGTGTCCTGTGTCAGTTTGTTGAGGCTCTAGTGGATCTAAGTTGTTTTATGAAAGAGAGAGAGAGAGAGAGAGAGAGAGAGAGAGAGAGAGAGAGAGAGAGAGAGAGAGAGAGAACTGGATTGATACAGAGGGTCTTTGATTAAAAAAAAAAAAAAAATGACTGCAGTCTGGTGAAGCTTAAAAGGTCTGTGAGGTATCATCATCTTCACGTTAGAAATTCTAATTCTCCCCTATGTGTTCATAAGTCTGTGATCTGCAGTGACTGCAGATCTAAACGAGATGAGATAAAAGCATGTATAACTCTTTCAAACTCTGAAAAGGCTAAAAAGCTTTTAACCTTTGCTAAGAGTTTTAATAGCAAAAAAATAGAGTTTACCACTGCATTTATCTGCTTATCATATTTCAAAAAGAATCAAATACAATTTTTTCTTTCTTTAACGTAGCCAAGCTACCCAACATTTGATTTATGCTAACTGCTGTAGCTACAGGTCAAAACACAACTGCCTTTGTCTTACTTTCATTTAAATTTAAACCAAAAGATTAAGGGCATCCTAGCTTTCATATCCTATAGACAAGCGATTAAAGAGCTGAGATAATTGCTCTTACTTTACTTAAGACATAAATTTGAGTTTAGTCAGCATAAAAATGAAACAACACTCTATATTTGTTACAAATCAATATAGAAGAGAAATAAATGAGGGCAATAAAACAGCTTTGAGGGACCCCATATGTCAAAGCTGATTTAGTGGGGAAAAAAAACCATAGACACAGACTAATTCAGCTGAATCAACTGAGGGCAGAGTCCCCTGAATACTCATATAAGAGCAGACTCTCGCTGGTACTGTGGTGCTTCTGAAACCCAGAGATTTCAAACACAGTATTGGACGCAAAACAAACATATTCCATACAGAGATTGCTTTCTCTAAAACTTTGGGCATAAAAGATAAATTAGAAATTGGCCTATAACTACAAAAGGCTTTTCCACCATGGGTCTAACAATTTTGGGTTTTAATTGCTGTAGAAAACCAGGGACCACTCATCACCTGTGCAATGGCATCTTAACAGTGAAGGATGTGGGTGTTGCTGTGGGGGTGTTTTTCAGCATCAGTCACAGGGAGACTGGTCATGAACAAATGAAAATACAGAAATTCTCAATGAAAACCTAGACCGAAGTGCTCAGGACCTCAGACTGCGCTGGAAGGTTCACTTTCCAACAGGACCTGATCCTAAGCAAGCCAATACAATGCAAGAGTGTATTAGGGATGACTCTGTGAATACTGAGTGTCCCAGCCAGAGCCCAGATTTGAACCCAATCAAACATCTCCGGAGAGACCTGAAAATGTCCGTCCACTGGTGGTCCCCATCCACCCTGAGAGAGATTGAAAGTATATGCAGAGAAAAATGGCAGAAAATCCCCAGATGTTCACAGCTTGTTGAATTATATACAAAAAGACTTGAGGCTCTAATCACTGCCAGAGCTGAGTTACGGGTCTGAACTCTTATACAGTGTAGTTACTTCAGCCTGGTTTTAACCACTCTTTTTTTTTTTAGCTGGTCGATCTGGGAGTTTGAGACCTCATCTAGCTGTTGATTGAAGTTTAGGGGTAATTCAGTATCTGATCTTTCTTAGTCACAACACTTTTTAAAAACAGATGAAGGATCAAACTACTGAAAATGCAGTTAACTTGAATGGAGTTAATTGGTTAACAGATGTCCAGGAGCAGGGCCACGCCCCAATAGATCACCTGACTTCCCGAAACCTCCATATATTGGGCCACCTCATACCGTACTGTTTGTTTCTTTCTCTTGAACCCACCCTTCCCTCCCTTTCTCATCCATTCAGCCAACTTTATCCCACATTCGCTTTCTTTCAGGTTGTATCGGGGGGTCGTAATTGTCTGGCCTAAATATATTATAGAGATGGTACCCCCACCCTGAGTCTCTCTGAGCCATCAATTCTAGATGCCCTGATCAACCTGACCATCATCCCATTCCCTCTACCCCTTCGTCCTCTTTCTACTCTTCCCCAACACTCTGTTCAACTAACAGTTTCATAGCTTGTTTGTGGCGTGGTCCTAGCTAGTGAATAGTGTTGCTACTTTTAGATACCAGAATTGTCTTTTTGTCTTTATGTTGTAGCCTGACAAAAGGAAACTAAAGTAGAAAATATTAGTCTCTATGATAAAGGGCATTTAATACCTTCTGTTACTCTGTACCAACCAAGAGGGCTGGGAGCCTAAATATGTTTTTAGACTCCAGTGCTCATGCCCTCAAAAAAGAGGCATATTCATTCACCACCACTACCTCCAGATTAGCACTGCCAAAGTCTCATCTGCAAACCGTGGGTATCTGTAAACGGAGAAGGAAGTTGATGTGTCCCAGGGCATTCATGACTCAAGCCAAATCACACAGACCGATGCACACAGACAACAGCGTGACTGCGTGCCACAGCATCAGGTCACTCTAAGAATAGCTCTACTCTGAAAAAGGAATTGTGTCTCTATACTAACACATTACACAATCTTTTTTATGTGATTCCCATGATGCATTAGGATGGCTGCAAACTGCTGACTGCCTCCACAAGCCAATCACCGCTCTCTCACTGATCTCTCCTGTTATTTTTGTCATAGACTCTTTCTCATTCCTTCTTTCTGCTGTACATGATCTTGCTCCACCCTGCAATGCTTAAATCTTAAGCTACGCTGGTAAATGGGATCACACTTGCTGTCGTGAGATATGGCTCTGTGTCACCACAGCTGTGATTCAGCCCTACACTCTCAGAATAACACACAGTATATGTACACTTTAAGTACTAATATGTACCTTTTGAAAAAGTACAGCCCCAGTGACAGCTTTTGTACCTTTATTTCTGAGAGTGTAGGCACGAGGCCCAGGCCAATGCATTGAAGTCTGTGCAGTGAAGCATTAGATATACCCCAAAATGTATTATGTCTCATGTTTAACCATTACAGATACATCAGAGCCCATGTCAAATGTCAGGAGTTGCCAAGACAAGGGTGTTCTTGATGAAGTATATAAGCACCAGCTGCCCAGTGATCACCCAGCCCTAGCCCAGATATACAGTACATACATCAAGCCACTAGATTTGAAAGCTATTTGATCAGGCAACCAGGGACACATAGCATAGTGTATTATAAAAGGCCCGCTTGCAACACTTATTGGCCAAATAAAAAAAAATACACAGTTCCTTCAATGACAAATAGTATCAAACCCAGTTAAACTTGTTTTTGCAATTGCTTTTAAAATTTATGGAAAAAAAGCATGCCAGTATTTAAGATGTAAACCTGAAACCATACCTGACACAGTCCTGACAACCTCTGTGGTATTTCTCAGGCCAACAAAGGAGAACTGATAAAGACGCCAGGAGCGGATGTCTCCAACCTCCACTGAGCTGCGCTTCCACTTGTATACAATTTCCTCCTTGGGGTAACCATCTGCAGAAACAAACAATTGGAATTGGTAAACAACAACAACAACAACAACAACAAAAACAACAACAAATAGCTGCATAGTGGCTATTGGAAAACAAAACAAAACAAACAAAAAACACTTAGCATTTATGTCTAATAAACCTGACATTGTTTATTACATATATTGTTGGCTCTTTGACAAACTGTTTTTGTCACTCTTCTAATTCTATGCTACTCTTCTTCTCTATTAGTCACTTTGGATAAAGTGTGTAAATGCATAAATGTATATGTAAATGTAATTCAGCTAAGATAATGAATAAAACAAAATCCATAATTTCAAACATCAATATATGGATATTTCTGTCCAGTTTTATTTTTTTATAAACCATATTAAAAACTAGACAAAATACTAAACATAAATGAGACAAAAATAAATTAACTGAAACCTTAATCATCAATAAATAAGTACATCCTTTTTCCATTCATTGTAGAAGCTTTGTGTCAGAAATACAGACTCAAAGGCACAGATGAATAAAGGTGAGTGAATCAGTTTATTTGAACACTAGTGCTCATTAGTATTGGGTAAATATATACAACACTAACCGGAACAGACGAAGAATGGCATAGACAGTCCAGAAAGGCGAGTCACACCACAATCTTCTTTTAATCAAATGTACAACAAAAATGAACAATATCTCTTATCTTTGCAGGTGGATATTAGAAGATCGGGAGGAGATGAAGATCCAGGGAGGAAGGGACACTGATGAATGGAGAACGTAAGAATAACACTGGTAAGTAAACTCAGCTAAGTAAAACATAGCAGTCCATGAAGTCCTGACATTGTCTGGTCTCCTCTAGATGAGACCAGATAATGTCAGTGTGTGCGGTGATGACTTATACTGTATAGAGCAGTTGATGAGGGTAAAGACAAACAGGTGTTCTAATTGTGGATTGAGTGCAGGTGCTGGCCAATGAGGATTGTGGGAGATGTAGTGTGCAGAGGTGGTGAGGTGACAGGCAAGTGACTGGTGATCCTGGTGATCCTGACAGTACTCCCCCCTTCCGGAAGGCACGACATCACGCATATCAGAATCTAGCTAGGGCAGACATCCTGGAGCTAGGTGATAGAATCTACAGGATGGCACCGGTAATCCAGGGAACCATTATGGAGCAGTTAGTTCAGGAGGCCATGGTGGAGCTGGCAGGGCAGGAGGTCCCCATGGTGGAACTGAAGACTGTCTGGACTGCCGTCTGGCTTGAGACCGACTGAAGTGTCGGCTGGCTTGAGGCAGACCGTAGAGCTGACTGAGAGATGGGCATCTGTAGGGCCGGCTGAGATATACGTTTTTTGAGGGCAGACAGAGAAAAGCTGAGGGAACACGGAGAGGCCTCCGAGGCTACATAATGGCAAACAGGAACTTCGTGAACGACCTTCTTAGTTTTATCTGGACAGACCGAAGACTTGGAAACAACCTCCATGTACATTTCAGTATGTATAGAAGACTCTGAGACAACCTCCATGGTCGTATTTGGGCAAACAGAAGACTGGGAAATGACCTCCCTGGTCATATCTGGACATATAGAACTCTGAGATTGGAGTAGACACATTACAGAATTCTTGGGCTGGAGCAGATTCATGACTGAACTCTGGGATGGAACTGAATTCAAGGATAGTAGCCATCTCTGAACAGTGCTTAGGGGCTGGAGTCATCACTAGACTATGGTCAGGGGCAGGAGCCAACTCTAGGCTTTTTTTCAGGGATCGGAACAGACACTGGGTTGTGGTCAGAGGCTGGATTGCAGAGGGCCATTTTTTCTTCCTATGCCTCCTCCTTTGGGCAGTGGTGAAAAGAAGTTCTGTGGTTTTAATAGTCTCCAGATTTGGCCCAAACTCTGGAGCAGGCTCGTAGGTATAAGCAGATTCTGGAACAGATATGGAATTATAATTGAACTTCAGGGCTGGAACAGGCTTCATGATTGGTGTAGACTCTGAAGCAGGCTTCACTGGGACAGATGGAATGGGTTCATGGACTGGTGCGAACACTGGAGTGGGTGACATGGTCCAGATGTTCAAGGATGTGGAGGATTTGCTTGCAGACTCGGGAATTTCACTCACTGAGACAGACTGAGGAATTTCTCTCATTGTAAAAGTCTCAGGAGCATTACTCACTGGAGCAGACTCAGGAAGTGATTCCTCTACTGTATAAGATGATCCCCAATAGAACATAATCAATATATATTCAAAGAACATATTGTTGCAGCTGCTGGAACTTGTAGATAAAGGTGATCATCCACACCATCCAAAAATCGGGCGACCATCTTGAAAGCGAGAGAGAATCAGGTCTGCTGGATCTATGGGGTGAGGAGAATGCTCATTTTGTACTTTTAACTGCTAGTGCTCATTAGTGCTGAGTAAATATATATAACAGTAACCAGAACAGATGAAGAATGGCATAGACAGTCCAGAAAGGTGAGTCTCACCACATACTCCTTTAAATCAACTGTGCAATGAAAAAGAACAATATCTCTTATTTTTGCACGTAGATTTTAGAAGATCGAGACGAGATAAAGATCCAGGGAGAAAGGGACACTGACCAATGGAGAATGGAAGAATAACACTGGTTATTATCTGACAGACCGTGGAGATTGCTGGTATATTTGTGGTTGTTGGTAGAGCTGACTGAGAGACGGGCGTCTGTTTGTCATAAACAACATCTCAGGAAAATGTTATGGGGTTTCAAATCAAAATATGACTTTCTGTTACGAAACAGGACATCAATTTCAATGTTCAATGCAGAGGACACCAGGACTAAAAGTATGTTTATTACGCATTTTGGGAGATACAACAACTGAATAGGAAAATAATTATTATTATTTCATTATTCCTATGAAATATTAGATATTATGAAAATCTAAAGGGAGTTTAGATTGAGTATATCTTGTTGTTGAGTATAACTTGTAGATCTGTGCTGCTTTAGCTGTGAAATGTTTCACATGGTTGAGTCCGATCTGGTCAACTGGTTCATCTAGTTTATCCAGTCCACTAAAAAGAACCGTTTAAAAAGAATGATTTATTTACAAACCAGACTAATCACTCCTGAGTGTTTCCTATGCATAACAGGTTATGATGTTCAGTTTCTTACACAGACCGATAATTTAGCTTCATAAGACCTCAGTATATATCGTCAGGAGCCACATTATTGATTTTGTCTTGCCTGATATGCTTTTTTGACTCTCAAATTGATGGTAGCCATTGACTTGGATTTTATGAATCACCAAGGACCATTGGGTTCAGCTAAAAATCTTCTTTACTGCACTACTACTGTACTGCTGGGGAAGTCGTGGCCTAGTGTTTAGTGAGTTTGACTCCTAACGCTAAGGTTGTGGGTTTGAGTCTTGGGCCGGCAATACCACGACTGAGGTGCCCTTGAGCAAGGCACCAAACCCCCAACTGCTCCCCGGGCGCCGCAGCATAAATGGCTCATTCCGTGTTCCGGTGTGTGTGTGTTCACTGCTGTGTGTGTGCACTTTGGATGGGTTAAAAGCAGAGCACAAATTCTGAGTTTGTGTCGTTTTTTTTGTCTTTACTGCTTGTTTTTTTCACTTTACTGAGAAAAAAAGTCACCTATATCTTGGATGGCCTGAGGGTGAGTAAATTAACAGCATATTTTTGGGTGAGCTATACCTTTAAGCCCTCTAGCAACTGAAAAGGGCTGAAAATATTGTTGATGCCTGCACAGTTCCTATGACGTCACCCCATCAGCGTTGATTCCCTTAACTAGGTTCACTTGACTCTGTGTCATTAGCTGACACCATGGAAACACCCTCCAGGTGCACTGACTGTCTGAAGCCCATTAAGAATTATGTCAGTTCATTGGCTGATGGTGCTAGTACCGCCCTCCAAGGTTCCGTGTCACCAGTCTCTCAAAAGTACCTTTTTCTGGAAGACGGTTTATCTGCCCATGCTATGAACTCGGGACACTCGTAGCGCAATGGCTCTATATGTCGGAGTGTTGCCATGAGGCTATCGGTGCCGACTATCTTCAGAGTTTTACTGTGTTTTAGCGACTCACTTAAAGTGGACTCTATCTTCCCTTACTGTGGAACACAATGCTGTTTCATCAGTGTGTGCTTTTGTGCTCTTGCTTATTATGAGAACAAACATTAAGTGGTTTGATTTTTACCATGTGGAAGCCATGCTTTATTGATTGTCCAACTGCTCACACTGCTATCAGTGCTAGGCTCAAGACATGTCTTCTTTTTGAAAAAAGGATGGCCAATGCCTGTCACCCTGCTTCTGCAAAAGCTTTTTGTTTGTCAGGGTGCTCACATAGATGGATTTCTCTTGGAAGCTTGTAATGCAGTTTTGTTTGTCTTGTATATATTTTGGTCTACTGTCGCTTCAAACTCTGAGGAGACCAGGAGGCATTGCCTTTACTTGCTTTGGGCTACTAAACATTTGGTTCATGCATTTGGTTGCTCCATTGCACTCTAAAAAATGCTGGGTTGTCTCAACCCAACTTTGGGTCAAATATGGATTAACCCAGCTGTTGGGTTAAATTTTTAATTAAAAATTTTAACCCAAAAGTTGGGTTTGTCCATATTTGACCCAAAGTTGGGTTGAAACAACCTAGCAGTTTTTAGAGTGTACTGATTCTACTCTGTCAGTGCTTCATTTTGGATGACAACAATTCAACTCTGCAACAACACCATCAGAGCTTAGGAGCTGTGCTTCAGTTTACATGACTAAAATGTTCCAGCATGATATGCCCCCATGGTGCATTTTGGGCCCCTCATATTGAGTCAGGCTGAACATCTCCCATTTTGTGACAGGCTAAATTGAAGAACTGTGTCAGACCTCTGAAGCACATCTGCCTGTTTTAACGATGCTCCTCGGAGCACAGGAATCTCCCAGCTCATGGAAGGAAATTTATTCTCTGTTGGAGAAAGGAACTTTTCCTTAACAAGGAAATTAATTTCCTGACATTTAAAACTGTCATGTGGGCATCAGGATGGACAGTATGTCCGTAGTCTAAGGAGGCTTTCAAACTGGACACATTTGCTGTGGTCCAAACCAGAGTGTGATTGTTTTAGCACCCTCTGCAGCGATAGACAACACAATGCACGTCAGTATTAGATTTTTTTTTTATATTAATTTAATATTATGCAGAGCAGAGTGAACCACACAACTATGTGTGTCACATTAAGACAGCTTACTGCTGCTCACAAACAGTCTCCCAAGAGGAGACAGCTGATTGCAAGCCATTTATTTTCCGCTCTGATTGTACTTGCTCTGCACAATTACAACACACAGGTGTGCAGAATAAGGCAAACTGTCACTACACAACTTTTGGCTGGACTGGTCTGGGACAACATCCCCAGATTGTGAACAAATCGGTGCTCGTTGTGGTCACCAATACTCATTAAGTATAAGCAGATCAGCGACATGATTAACGACTATGCGAAATATCTTTTTAATGCTATATTGTTACTAAAATGGTCATTTACCTACATATTTCGGTCAATTGCGTTTTATATCTTTTTATATAATCACTATAAAATGGGTAGGTTTAGGTTCGGGTGTAGGTTAAGGGGTCTAAAAATCTAAATCGCGTACTGATAAAATCAGAAAAATGTACTGACACAAATATCTTAATGATATAAAAGATTTGTAAATATTTTACATTTTTTAGCTGTAAATACATAGCAATTTTATGTTTTTAATGTTGAAATGCATTCAAATTGTACATTTGAGCATTGTGCTTGTAAACGTTATGAACTAACACTTACATATAAACAATGAGACCAGGCTGGCTTTAGTGAGAATTCTGACACTTAAAAGAGTTCTGTTGTTGGCCTTGCTAACACTTACATATAAACAATGAGACCAGGCTGGCTTTAGTGAGAATTCTGACACTTAAAAGGATGCTGGATTGGGTGACAGATGCAACTGGTTTATGAGACACGTGGGTTATCTTCGCCTCTTGGCATTCGAACTCACTCTAATAGAGGTGTTGCTTCTTCTCAGGCATTATCTAAGGGTGCATCTTTGGAGGATATTTGAGTGGTGGCAGGTTGGGCACTCTTTTATCAGATTTTATTATCTGGATGTTGACTTGACTCATGGTTCAAGACCTCAAAGGCCTTGAGTTCCTGCCTCCTACTTCCTGTATCAACAATCCATTTAAAAAAAGTTGCATGACATGTAGACCAAGTATGGTAGTAAACACACACACACATGCTGTGGACACAAACCTTGAGCAGTGGGCAGCCATTATTTGCTGCAGCACCAGGGGAGCAATTGTGGGTTAGGTGTCTTGCTCAAGGGCTACTCAGTCATGGGTACTGAAGGTGGAAGAGAGCACTGTTCATTCGCTTCCCCCACCTACATTTCCTGCCACTACTGAGAATCAAACTCGTCACCTTTGGTTTATCTATCACCTGACACATCATTTTTTGGTGCTACTCAGTATCCTTGCAGCAGCAATTGGCACAAAGATGCAAACAAGATATTTATCGCTGACAGATTCCATAATAAAGGCTACAGTAATCCAGGCAATGCACAGAAATGGCTACAGTAATACATGCATAAGCATGATCTAAATGGCATACACTTTTATCCAAAGCAACCTAGAGTTGATGAAAACAACAAGCGATGGAGATGGCAATAAACACGAGACATGCCTGTTATACAAGGTTTCAGTCTTTGTTCATTATAGTAAAAGCTAGGACAGGAAGGGCTAAAGGATAGTAATTAAATAGATAAACTGAAGGCATAGAATTTGTCTTATTTTCAGTTGTTTCTTAAAGATTGTGAGGGATTCAGCTGTCCAGATGGAGTTAGTTAGATCATTCAGCCAACTGGGTGCAGTGAAAGAAAACATCCTTGAGAGTGATTTTTATGCCTCTCTGAGCCGCCACTCGTCTAGTGACCGCAGGCTTCTGGAGGGAGAGAGAGCAGAGGTAGGAGGGTGTGGAGCCCGTGGCTGTTCTGTAGGTGAGGATCATTTTCTTGAAATTGGTTTGTGAGGTGGCTTGGAGGTGTTGGTGTGAGATGAGAAGTGGTGTGACATGGGCTCTCTTGGGCTCATTGAAAACAAGACGTGCCGCTGCATTCTGAATCAATTGCAGAGGGCTGACTGCATATGATGCAAGTCCAGCCAGAAGAGCATTGCAACTCTCCAGCCTAGAAATGACAAGAGCCTGGTTGTGAAGCTATATTACATGATGGGATTATTGATGAGCACAGTTAGATGGTAAACTGGTGCTGTACTGATGGGGTGGCTGGGAAGATGAGAAGCTTTGTAATTTCGAAATCATTCTTAGCTGGTAAAAACTATTCTTAAAAGTGTAATTAATCTGTTTATCAAGTTTAAGAGCCAAGTCAAAGATAAAATCAAGGTTTCTGAGGACTGATGGTGCGTACACATCCTTTTGAGGCGCTGGTGATGCGGTGAATTTATAAGCGCTTCAGATAATTGTCACAATTTTGATTTGTGATAAATAAAATAAAAACACCAGTTGAAGGACATTTTTCAAGTATTAAAATGTTTGACTAATATTGTAGGTAAATGGTCATTGTAGGAGCCATTAATAAGATTTTATGTCTGTCTTTACTTCATATTGTAACGTGCTGGTGCAGCATAAACACATGACAAAGGAGAATAATCCAGAAGGAAAGCTTTTGAAATTTGAACTTGAAATGTATCAACTGAAGTAAGTGCAAAAACACCAAACAATGTCATGAATGACTGTCAAAGTTCATTGCAGTGAGTGCTGCTCCATAAACAACTTTTAATAAACACCTTTTGCTGATCCTTCCACACGTCTCCCACAGGTTTTCATTATTTAGGGGCTCACATCTCACACTCATTCAAATCACTACACAAAAGACAATCTTACTAAATTAATGAACCCCATTAAAGTAGGCCTTCAGTGCTGGAGCAATCTTCCACAAATGTTAGTAGGCAGGACTGAATCAGTTACAACACACAAATCTCATTTTTATTTCAGACCCTTCCCATTTTCAAGTTTTTTGATGTCATTATATCTTTGACTGATTGCACAGACACTACTGGAAGAGAGCTGAACTGGATGATGACTTATAATGTCACCTTTGGGTTGATTAGTTGGTGTTTGTTGTCTTATTGTTGAGTTATTGAGAAACTATTTCCCTGTTTAACACTGTAAATCTGCTTTGACACAACCAGTATTGTATAAAGCACTATACAATAAAGGTGATTTGACTTAACTTTGTATATGTGGTTTAGTAAACAACCATGTGTACCGAAGATAACTCTTCAAAGAACCAAACAAAGACGGGGGTCTTACGCTGTCAAATATGCTTTTTTTTTACTATTGGGTAGCTAACATCCAGAAAATACATGCATTGTGTAATTTCCCTGGTGTATCATTAAAGCTAACTTGTGTATGTAATGATCACTATGCTCTTCTAAGTACACCAACAACCTGACTGTACTTTCTTTGCTAAGAATTTGTGAACAGTTTTGTCAGCATTTAGTAAATACACTGTCTACTTTTATGACTATTTGTAGTACCTACTTTAGATTAAACTTTTGCACGGTTGACGATGAAAAGCTTGGTGACATTTTATGATGATGTTTTCTAATCACACATTTCTGACATTCAAATACTATATATATATATATATAGGGGGATTGTGAGGAGCATTGCAGGTCACGTGTTGGCTACATGATTTTGCAAATATATACTGTAGTTTTTCAGTGATATTAATTTTTTTGTGATATTCAGTATTTTTAGATGCAAATCATGTAAATCATGTAACTGCAAACCTCTGATTTAGCTCAGCAGCATGATATGAAAATCACTGCTGGCAATATGGAAAAGACTATAAGGTTAAAAGCGATCACAGCACATCAAGTACATAGACGAAATGAATGTAATAAGACCAGACATTGCTGGCATCAAAATCACCATTTAAAGACAGATGGCAATTAATTGCATTTGATTTGAAGTCAACACATCAACAGATCCTATTTTTGGTGACATGTTGAGCCTTTCAAAAAGAAATTTAAGGCTTAAAGCAGAGGATTCAAGAATAAAATAAAGGTCTGGAAACAAAAGTACCGATAAAGCATTGAAACAGCAGTATTAAAACAACAAGTAGGCTACTAGAACTTCAAACTGCTTTTTGTGAAACTGAAGCAATGCCAAACGATAGACTTGTAACTACGTTGTCTGATCACTCCAATGACAAATAACACCAAAGCACCTGCTAAACTACAAAAACTATAATGCTTCCTGTGTCATTTAATAAAGATGAGATTTATGCAAGATGCAGATGGAAAAGGTGGGTTAAAGAATACCTCCCTTAATTGCAAGAACGCCAGAAGTGATCTTAAAAGATATCTCAACCATAATCACACTGCCCTAATATAAGAAGATACAGAATCACGGCCAATTGCCAAATGCTCTTTAAATTATTTCAGTGTTTACCTGTCTCTTCCCCTGTATTGATTTTATACAACCGTTCAGTAAATAAGAAGTTAATATTGTGTTACATTTCAGACACTATGATATTGTCAGTATTGTCTGTTTTTTCTTCTTCTCAGTTTTGCGTGTAAAAACACTTCCACACAAAGCTGAATGATTGAAATCAGTTTGTATTTTAATATTTAAAACTTACTCAAAACTCATTAATAAAACATGACTATTTATGCATTTCTAATTACAGTGTAAATGCATTCATGTCACCTTCGAAGAGTCTGTAAATATACCTAAATGCCACTTCAGATGCAGCTTCTGAAATCAAAAATACGCCCACATTGTAATATTATAAGTTATGTGTAATAAATTCTATGTTGAATCAAAATATTTCTTTATAAAGCTATTTTTTTAAAAACATCTATTCAATGGTTTAATCATTTAACACAATAACTATTTTATCTTTTGGGGGGTAATTTCTCAGGCCAAATTTATGTGCAGTTAATTGATCAGCACATCATGTAACTGATTCAGTTAAACATTTAAATCGCTAGACAGCCCTAGTTTCAGTATAAATATGTTTTGGACTACAGGGGGTGCTTAGGGGTTATGTAGACAGCATTAAACCAAATATAATAATATAATATAATATAAAATATTTAAAAAATGCACATTTTTGCAATTTTTTATTTATTTTTATTTTTTGCATCTGCCCTGTGCACATGCTTTTTATTTTTTCTGTGTGCATGCATAAGAAGTGCACAGCCATGCATGAACGTTGCAGGGTGATTGTGAAGCAACGACCAATGCCCCATTATAAAAGTGCAAACTGCCAGGCAGTACTAAACACCGGAAAGTGCGGGCATGCAAATGGATGTGGTGTACTAACCCCAAGTGACCACCATGATTCAACTTTGGGGTCCAATCCTCACTTCAAGCCCTTGTTGAGTCTGGGGATGAATTGTCTACTGTTTTTCGCAATTATTAGGGAACGTGTGTGAATGGGGGACAGAAAATGAGGGTGCAGTTTAGGCTGGGAAGGGTGAGCAAGGACCGGGGATTATTCCAAGGGATGGGGTCTCAGCAATGGGGGCGGGGCTAATCCTTCCTGTGCTGGTGGATTCCCTTGCCTCAATCTCCTGATAAAATGTTAAAACATGTATTTGAACAGGTCCAAGTAATAGATGGGCAAGCCCTTCAGGCTGGCTGACCCCTCACGCATCCCTGTTTTGCAAATATAATCAGCATTAACATTCACAGATGGTGTGCACTGTGCTGTGAACACAAAAAAGCGTCATTACCCCAAAAGTGCCATTGTGTCCTTTCCCTTTGAACGAGGTCACATTCAAGTGCATTTGTATGGACAGTCAGCACAGGGACATCACTTTGCACTTGTGTTGGCAGACTATGCAACCTGGTACCCAGAGGCAGTAGTGCTCCGTACCACTTCACTGAAAAGTGTAGCGGAGGCTAGGTGTGTGAATCTATCTATCTATCTATCTATCTATCTATCTATCTATCTATCTATCTATCTATCTATCTATCTATCTATGTATCTATCTATCTATCTATCTATCTATCTATCTATCTATCTATCTATCTATCTATCTATCTATCTATCTATCTATCTATCTATCTATCTATCTATCTATCTATATATATATACTGCTCTGGGTGTGTGTTCACTGCTGTGTGTGTGCACTTTGGATGGGTTTAATGCAGAGCACAAATTCTGAGTATGAGTCGCCATACTTGGCTGTATGTCACTTCACTCACTTTATACATACATATACATATATATATATATATATACAATACTTTCTTTATACATACATATACATATATATATATATATATATACGCACACCATGTTTTTGCCCCATCCTCACTTCTGTTTTGTGTATACTCAATACTAAATATTTAAGAGTATCAAATGAAATACAAACGTAATACAAAGGCAACATGGTTAAACACATACATTTTTTAAGCAGTTTGATCACACATGTGAAAAACTAATTGCCCCCTTAAACTTAAAATCTGGTTGTGCCACCTTTAGCAGCAATAAATGCAACCAAATGCTTTTGTTTTCACAGTGCCATACAGGGACGTGCACAGGAATTTTGAGGGGCAGTTGCTCTGACCTAAAAAAAGGGCACTCAACCCCCCCCCCAAAAAAAAAACTCACGGCTATATGAAGGACTGAGAATAACAGGGTCTTTATTGTTTTAGTCTTTTTTTGTAATTTTGGGTTATTTGTCAGGGCAAGATTCAAAAAAGGTCAGAAAAAGTATTGTGTAATAATAACTCAACAAAAAACATCATACAATTTTAGAAAATATTCATTCAAAATAAAATCAGTACATAAAAATGTACATATGGGCAACTATTATGTAAACAGTCTCAACACTCCGCAGTAAGTGCAAAATGTGTAAGTGACGTGGTGCCAGTTAAAAAACCTAAAGAGCCAACAGACTAAGAAGACATGACATGAACCGCATGTGTTCAAACCCATTTTGAGCCACAACAAGACATTTCTGTCAGATTGGTCAGGGAGCTTAATCTGAGAAAAGAACATGACAAATAACAAATAAAAAGAAAACTTTAAATACAGCATATTTTTTTTAGTGTGTGTGTGTGTGCCGTGGGTGTGTGCATGAGTGAGTGTGCATGGGTGAGAAAGAGAGAGAGGGCTTTACTTTAGTCAAGCAATAATTTTTTTTTACAGAATTCACACCCTATACAAATTCCACAGCTGTACAATTTTCACACCCTATATAAATTTACCCTATACAATAGCCTACTCATCTGGAATGAAGGAGCAAAACATTCAGTGTAAGAGTAAAAAAAATGACATAACATTATTTAATATTTATACTACGGGGCCGTTGAATGCTTGAATCTGATTGGCTGACGAACGTTCTGAGGCGTGACATTATTTTCTGGGAAAAGCATGGCGAACGTAGTTCCAGGCAGGTCTCTTGACCGCATTACAGTTCCATATCACTTCGCATAGTAAAATTGTAATAAAGGAAATTACAGGACTAACAAAAACACAACATGACAGCAGGGGCGGATTTTTAGTGAATTGGGGGTCCCAGGGCAATATAGAAATGGGGCCCCTAATACATTTGCACACATTTACCTAGATCAACCTTGAGGTTCCTTTTTTGTTGTGATGCTTGCAGCTGCACATTGGTGCCACATTGTTGTTTCCAATGTTTGTACATGTTTTATTTACATGTTATAATGGGATTCTTTCATTTACATTTACATTTACATTTATTCATTTAGCAGACACTTTTATTATTTCATGTTGTAGACCATGAAATAGCAATTGATTTACCATTGAGATACAAGTTTTAACAAAAAACTAAATAAATAATAAAATGATAAAACTCACAACTGAACCTTTAAAACCATTTTTTTTAAGAAAAGGGATGAGTGGGAAGTATAAATTATTATATTATTTAAAAATGGATTTATGTGGGTGAATTGAACAAAATCTGAACAAAAGCTGCACACTGGATTATTGAAAATGCACTTTCATTCTCTGCAGTAGGAGTTGCTTTTGGAAGTCAGAAATATAGTGGATTCCCCGGTAACGGCTGTAAACAAATCAGCTCAGCTCATAAATGATACTTTATCAGGTACAATGAAAATGCAATCAAAACTTTTTTGAAGACAATCAGTTCCCTTCAAAGATTCAATCATATAAAAACTTGAATTAGTGAGAAGTGAGAAAAGTGTGAAAAAAATATATAGCCTATATTGACGAGGAAAAGTCCACTGATGAGTTTACCAGCGTAAGCCTACATTTTATTTTAGTATTTTTAACTTAGGGCTGTCAGTCAATTAAAATATATAATCACGATTAATCGCATGATTGTCATGAGTTAACTCGTGAATAATCGCAACTTAATCGCACATTTTTATCTGTTCTAAATGTACCTTAAATTAATACTTTCCCCCATGGTTTCACAGACACTAAAATGCATGTTTGAGCTGTCTCAACTGAATATATCTTGCTCTGACATATCTTAAAAATCATTGTTCTTTGTCAAGATGCACACCTGTAACATTTTTCTTCTAAGGCATTTTTGTAAAAGTTGATTTAAATATCTTAATTTAACCAAGGCCTTGCCCTGTCTTAAATTAAGCCCCATTTGTGATACCGGACCTTCAAGTTTTTATTCTAATCAACATGGGCATGGACAAATATGAATGCTTTATGTAATATATGTTTATTATTAGTGAAACCATAGTTAACAGAGCATGAAGAGTAGACATGTTTCACAGGTCATAGATGTTTCTCAAAGAACAGTGTTCATGTCTTTTAGACACATGAACAAAAAAAAAAAAAAAACATAGAAATACTAGGTTTATATTACTTTCTCTTTCTTTCCACCGAGCAATTTACTTACACAAACCTGTTTGCATTTTCGCAAAGACAGGCAGCTCACTTCTTCTGAACATGCAAAATAAATGTATTATTTATTATACATTTGTTTGCCTCTCTGTGCCACATACTGTATTTTGATGCAGCTAAATTCTTAAAACTTTTTTCATTGATATATTTGACTTTCTGTTGTCAGACAACGGGATGAATATGAAATAGTGACTGAAACGCGACCCATTAAGACTAACCAGCTCTCTCTTCCAAGATGTTAATCTGCACAAAAATCCTGATTTATAATCGTGCCGTCCTCTGATAAAATCAAGCAGGCTGCCGACAAGATAAAGACAACAGCTGTACTGTGATTTCGGCTATACTTGCATGTAAAATTAGAGAAGCAACATATCTGTGTTTGAACTGAAAGCGCAGCTCCTTTCAGCTGCTCGTGATGAACAGAGCAGACGCAGAGAGAAGGAAGGTGTGCGCGCTGTGCGCTGGGAAAGAGAGACCTCGCGCTCGTGCTGCAGGTCAGCTTTAAATGCATAATATTTTCATTTGCTACAAGCAGGATACACAAGAAGCACGTTTAACTTGGATACACAGACGGTTGTCGTGGTAATAAACACCGTAAACAGCAACCGTTCGCGTGTTCGCGCTTAATGCTCATCTCCTATATGAAAACCATTTTAGGGGGCCCTTGGCTTTTGGGGGCCCAATGCAGTCGCCTACCTATGCCTAATGGGTAAGGTCCGCCCTGCATGACAGAGACGATTTTCCAAAAAGTACACATGACAGTTTTCTCACTAGCGAGTGGTAATAACAGCGCTGTTTAGAGACGCTGCTGCAGTCTAATTCACACAAGCTCTCTCTCTCTCTCTCTCTCTCTCTCTCTCTCTCTCTCTCTCTCTCTCTCTCTGTGTGTGTGTGTGTGTGTCTCTGTCTCTCTCGCTCTCTTTCTAATAACTTCATTAATAACTGCATTATAATACTATCAAACAGCTCAAGCCTCCATTACCAGCTTTAAAATGACATTGTGAAACCAGCCAAAAGAAGCGTTGGATGAGATGCGGAAGAAATAGTCCTACCCACAATAGCGATTAAGTACAAAAAACCGAACGAATCCCTTTAAATATATATCATCTGATCGATGTCTTGAGGTGTGGTAACCGTGGTATAAGCGGAATAATTGACTCCGCTTCGAGTCGTGACCGAATCACCACCTCAGGTGTGCATTATTTTTCTAATAATTCAACGGCCCGTAGTCAATTATTCCTTACTTGAATCACAGCTTAAATAGTTTTTTGACATCGACAAACCAAGTGCATTTTACCTCAAACTTGCGTCTAGTTAACTTTCTAAAGTAGCAATCGCTTCTCGGGTCGACATTAACACACTGACAAAATTATATTCAGAATTAAAAAATATTTTTATACCACTTTTTAATGTGTGATTGTGTAATGGTTTTCACGAGATACCAAACCTTTCGCGAACTTGCTTCCACACACTCGTTCTCATGGAGACGCGGTGTGCACGGAGGGGAGGGCTGTGCGCGCCGCGCGAGTAAAACGTTATGTGAGAGAGACGCGTGAGTGAGAGACGCAGGGAAATGAAATGCAGCTGAACGTTTGCTCTATGAAAAGACATTGACAAAGACGAAAAACTAAGGACATTTAATCTATAATTTTATTTTATTTAGTTAGTTTTGCCAAAACACACATTACATTTTTGGTTAGTTATCGTTTTTTTGTAATGCCTCGTTTTTATTTTATTTCAGTTCACACAATTTTTTTCCCAACTAGTTTTCGTTTTTCGTTCGTTTTTCGTTAACGATTATAACCTTACTATTACTTTTCCTACAACGTTGAGTCGTCTCACCCGACAACCGCGACAATCTCCTTCTAGGGCCGCTCATGCAGGCTCAGCTCAGGTGCCGGGCGCGTGCAGCGCTGCAGCCACGTAAAGAGAGTTTGCCCTTCCCCTACCGACTTTCACTTTCGGACGGGTGCCCGAATATGGAAGTGAATGAGGCTTTGCGATTTTTTTTTATTTATTTATTTATTTATTTTATCTAGGCCTACGTGAAATTCTGCATCCATTGTACGATTATTTTTATTTATTTTTTTTCCACCTCGGAAGGGCAACGTGAGTCGAGAAGGGCATATGGGCAGTTGCCCGGGCAACCTGAGCAACCCCCCTGTGCACGTCCCTGGTGCCATATGTTTTTCACAGTGCTTTTTGGCCCACTCATTTTGCAGAACGACTTTAGTTCAGCCAAACGGTTTTTGAGCATGAACTGTCAATTTAAGGTCCCGCCACAGCATCTCAATTAGGTTTAAGTCAGGACTTTGACTAGGCCACTTCAAAAGTTTAAATTGTTTTTTTTTTTTTTTGGCCATTCAGAGGTGGACTTACTCCTGTGCTTTGGATCATTGTCGTGCTGAATAATCCAGATGCACTTGAGCTTCAACTGACAGACTGAATCTGTTTCTCCAATGTTGTCCTTGGGACTTTTGTGACTTCCTGAGTACTCTTGGAGGAGTTTTGGAAGGTCAACCACTTCTGCAAAGGTTTCTACTACTACTTTTTTTATTTGGAGATAATGGCTGTGCTTCTCTGGAGTGCAAGAGCCTTTGAAATAGCTGTATAACCCTGTCCAGACTGATGTGTTTCTATTACTGTTTTACTCATAATTTCTGGAATTTGCTGTAACTAGCATAGTGTGTTACTGGGTAAGTCAACTTTATGCTGCTGAAAAAGTTTTATTTAAGTGTTGATTTAATTGAAGAGGGCTGGCAGTATTCAGGCATGGTTGCGTCTAGTCAAGTTTGAACCCCATTGTGAATGCAGTTTCATATATTTGTGAATTAGGAACTACAGGGGCAAATGCATTCTCACACAGGCCCAGTTTGTTATAAGATAACTTTTTTGCTTCAATAAATAACATTATCATTTAAAAACTGTATTTTGTGTTTACTCAGGTTGCTATTGTTTTATGTTAATTTTGTATTTATTTACAAAACAATTTAGTATAGAGGAGTACAGAAAAGAAATCACTACACTGTACACACACACACACACACACACACACGCACACACACACACACGCACACACACACACACACACACACACACACACACACACACACACACACACACAATTAACCAAATAAAGTCAATAAAAATGAATGTAGCACTGAATTGTAGCAATGAATGAAAGCATAGTTAGGTCAGAAAAACAAATAAATCTTTCCTTTGTATGAAAACCACTCAGTTTTTTTTTTCATTTCTTCTGAAACTACAGATGATGCTATCCCATTAGACTGTCCATGCCGCATCTGCTGCTTCATTATTACCATAATAAACCATTTCCCCTGCATCCTCTCCAAAGTCAAAGGACAGGAAGAACTCCATGGTTTCTTCCTGTCACAGCTTGCTCGTGTGAGCATGCAAAAACCTGCCTCTCCACGTTGGGCCAAATTGTCACTTTCCTCATTATCTGTCCTTCAAATTTCAAGACGAAAATAGAAGTGAAATGTCTTTATTAGCATCCTAAAAATGCTTTCCATGCTCTCAGCTGCACCTGAGCGTGGAAGCAGACTCAAGGTGAGGAAAACTGGAGAGAAAAAGCAATAAAGAATGGAGGAGATATGGATGGATTTTCATGTTGACTTACAGCTTGAGAACTCCAGCGGACATGAATGTTCATCCATCGGAAAGTTATTCAGTTTAAGCTGGCACTCTGCATCAATGGTCAACCTACAGACAGAAATTTCATTAATTACATTTCTTTTTATAAACCATTTCATTAGCACACCTCACATTTATCATAAAAAAATGGCAGGCGTGCATCATATTTGATAAAATTGGATGAATTCTTCCTGAAAGCAAGTAATCAGTCTAGAGTTGCAAATAGAATCAATTAAACTAATCAGAATGAACATCAAACCATGATCAACTTCATCAGTGGTACCCAGCAAAAGCTACTCAGATAGTATGGCGATGTTGAGATCTCATTCTCTATTGTTTTGTTTGCGAGTGACATCTCAATGTTTAAAGCATGTTGGATCAGCATTGAAGTTCTGATGAAAGAGCACACATGGGCGGAGACAGTGACATGGAACTAGTATTGATTTTTGATTCATAGCATTGTGTATTATGTAAAACATATCATGCTGCAAATGAAAAATTAAAATGCTCTACATATGATTATTTATAAAATACATTGAAACTGCAATTGGCCAATTAGAGCTTGATATTCCAGAGAGCTGCGCATAAGGTCAGGCAATGGTTTTAATGGTTTTGCGATCTTCAAAACTATAGCCAAGAGGACAGTGCAAGGATCTTTTGACATTCTTTAAAAAGAAGGAAACAGCTGAAGGTAATTTTCTCAGTGTTTGAGGTCATTCTTCTGATGTAACATTAGAAATAACAACTGACATAAAGTACATTGATTCAGTGAGGAATCATTGTCAAGGCTGCGTTTAGTTACTGAAAACGAATGCAGTCACCAATGTTAGGTAAACGTAGGTGTGTTTATTTACAAAAACAGTCAGGTTTTAGTCCCTGAAATGTTGAGCTATTTTGTTTTGCTACTGTTTAAGCAACGTGCACAGAAACCACCCCACATCTGCACTCGAGACTCGGTTAATGACTCGAAAGAAGCACTTTAGCCGAGAGTCTTGTCGTTTTTATAAAGTTATTTAGAACAGAAATTATGCTGTACATGTGAGCGACTGGGAGATAACAATCCAAACAACAACAGAGAGAGAGAGAGAGAGAGAGAGAGAGAGAGAGAGAGAGAGAGAGAGAGAGAGAGAGAGAGAGAGAGAGAGAGAGAGAGAGAGAGAGAGAGAGGGGATGTGTTCCATTCAGAATCAATAATCACTTTCTCCTTTCAAAGTCTTTACTATTCACTGTGAAAGCTTTTGGGCACTGAAGTGTGGGGTCATCTGGAATTCACTTTTAGAGTTATTTTCTTATTACAAAATGTGTGTAGAATGACCCTAGAGCATGGCAATAATAATCAGAATATATAAACGCTTTACAGTGTGTGTGTATGTGTGTCTGGTGCAGTAAAACAAGACTACAGTTAGAAACAATTTTATGAAGCTTAAGTTTTGGTAAATATTTTGATGATTACACACATTTTGTAACGGTTGTATAATGTAAGCTACACCAAAGAAATATCTGACCACATCAACCCTTGATATATATATATATATATATTTATGACTGTAACATACTAACATATTAACATACTAACATTCATTAGATTGACTTGCTGTCAGGTGACATCATGATTATAATTATATTATATATATATAAGGACTGTAGTGTCCTTTTTGTCCCACCTTTACTTTATCCTTTTTTTTAAATTTATTTCATAACCTATTTTTTTTCCTTAATTTGTCAGGAATTGAATGACAGACTAATGAAATGTTAAACCTTTATTTTATTGCTAACATTTCATTTCAGCTGTTTTCAGAGTTGTTAAAACAACAGTGATTTAGAATCACAGTATAATGTTGATTCAGTCACACTATTATTAATTTTTGTAACTATTTTTGTTGAATTTTTAACATCATTTCAACACTATCTGAGAGTGCAAAATTCAGCAACACTTTAGTAAAGGGACCAATTCTCACTATTAAGTAGTTGCTTATTAGCATGCTTGTTATTAACACACTGGCTGTTTATTAATAATTATAAAGCACATATTCTGCATGAGCATATTCTACATCCCTAACCCCACCCAATACCTAAACTCAGCTTAACTACCTTACTAACAATTAATAAGCAGCAAATTAGGAGTTTATTGAGACAAAAGTTGAAGTTAATTGTTTGATCTTAAAATAAAGTATGACCCAAAATTGATATTGAAGCAACATCACTTTGTAACTTTAATTCAATGCAGTTATTGTTCAACATAGCATTGTTCCAGTGGTTGCTTGCTATCTGGGCATGCTCAGTTCAGTTTATGCATGTTACGTTAATTCACAATTAAAAAGTGCATTTACCTTAAAGTGTACAGTATACGCCCGTCGTTCCATATCCGGAGCATGCGATTAGGTGTGGTGATCCAGTGGGCGTCTGCCTTCTTAGAGTTGCGGAAAAACGTGTCAGGGATCCAGATTTTTCCCACCATGTTGCTGTTGAGACGCAGCACCTTCATGGTGCTGTTGAACTTCAGCCGCCTGTCATACCATGTCTGGGCGAAGAAGATGTCAATCGTGTACTCCTGAGGGATCGAAAAGGGCAGAGCTTTCAGACAAAACCAATGCTCGAGTGCTTTATTCCAATTAGAAAATCATACGAATTTCACTTTGTTTGCCTTTTTGGCCATTTTAGAAAGGAAATGAGATCATGAAATGACAAGCCAGACTCAAACATGCACTACTGGCTATTCTAAACAATTTGGGCGCAAATGAATCAATAAATAAATACTGATTTAATGCATGTTAAAGCTAAATCCTGGTGCACATTCAAACAAACACCGGTGACAACAGATGTGTCAGCAACAACTCTTGTTATATGCTTCGTACTGTTTCATTCATTCATGTTTAGGGACTGTCACAGCCCATGCAAACTCCTTTTCTTACAGATGCATACCATACAGAAATAAACATAGCCAGCAACACTTGTGTTTATTTGAAGGACAGTCCACATCCACATTAATTTCATGGCAACAGACCAAACAGCGTTTCTGTCCATGTTACAGGAAACATGGACATCAGCTGAAAGTATTGATACAAATTTATATGCTGTAAATATTTGGGGTCTGTTTCAAAATGACAAACAATGTCAAGCCCATAGAAATTGATGATTTGATGTATCATAGTTTAGATAGTTTAGACATAGTTTACATTTTGGTTCCATTTTTCCAGCCTTCTCTTCCTGTGTTTATTTGCTGTTTATATTCACTTCCAAGGTTTCTGATTATTCGGGGTGTAACAATATTCAAATTTGAGCTTCGTCCTACATGATCTGCCTCACTGCTTTACTAATAGATTTGACATTCTGTAAATATAATGAACTGAAATCAGTGTGCTTGTTTCTATTTTGCAAACAACTTGTTTTATCAGCAAGCGAGGTTAAACGTAAAAGACTTCACCATGTGCACGCACATCAGAAAGGAGCGCAATTATATTTACTGAAATATGTGTTTTTTGTAATATATATTATATTTGTTGTCGGACTTCACATTTACCTTTTATTTCTTCTAAGAACATTAAATGTAATGAGATTATAATAGTGAATCCCTTACATTTACAGAAAACATTAATGAGAGCAACATGTTAAAATGTTTAGAAGAATTCCGCCTCTGACCAGCTGACACTTATTTTGTGTTTTTGTTTCTATTTATTACATACAATTTGTAATTTTACCCTGTCCTGCTGCGTTCAAACTCTGCTCCTTTCGTATTATGTTAAAAGTGCTGTTTATAAGATTTATATATGTTTTGGCACACAATGTAAAGCATACAGCTATACATTTAAATTTCTTCTTCTTCAGTAAATTAGCCCTGAGTGTAATTTTAGTTAGGTATTTTAGTTGCTTGTTATCTCTCGTGTGTGTGTATCCATGTGTTTCAGTTCTTTCTCGGTTATTGTCTTTGCTAATTTGCTTAGCTGTTACGTTTGTGGTTCCCTTAGGATTGTCTCTTTGCTCTTGGATTATATTTGTGTCTAATAAAGATCTGCCATTAGATCCTCGCCTCACCGTTACACTAGTATTCACTCTTTTAATTGATTATCTTCCAGAATTGCCTTTGTTTGGACACATAAATTAATGTTCAGTTACTGCAGATATTCTGAATGAGATGTTTAAATTTCTTATCTGGATCTGGCTTATTAACTTTGTTGTTATTTTCTTAAATAAGATTATATGCAAAATGCAACATGCAGTTCTATGGAAGCCCTTTTCCACCACTAAATAAAAAAGGTAAATGTGACGACTTCTTTTTTTCTTTGCAATTCTGACGCACAATTGTGTGATAGCTTCACAGCTTTCAGTTTCTAATGTTGATATTAACATTTGTGTATAAAAGCATGCTAATTATCATGCAGTATAAAATAAAAAGCATTTTGTGATGGACGTGCAAATCTTTTGGTGGAAGAAAGAAACATGATATACTTTTATATTCATAAAACATGTTTTAGAGCATTTCTCTTACCATGTTGATGGCATTAACTGGACCAATACTGTTGACGAACATGTCAGTGTGGATCACTGTTGGTTTGACTGTAGAGAGCAGGAGAGAGAAACAAGAAGAAAGTAAAATTAGTTTAGCTAGCTCAGAGTGAATTTAACTAGGTTTATTAAGGCAATGACAATAGAGTAAGTTTTTTTTTAAACCCAAACCAATCAGAGCACTTGAAAAAAGCCACATGAACATTTTATCTGACAGTGTCCTGCCATTATATACTGACTTCAGCAGATATTCAATATATTATCTCTATTTGTGATCCACAGTTATCAGGACAACATAATAATGAGTAAATTATGGCAGACTAAGATTTAATGAGATTTTTATGCACATGTTCCACTAACATTTGACAAATAGAATGTGCCTAGAAAACGATTGTCAACATTGTCAATGTTTTGCTTGATATTTTATCTAATGCAATGGAATTCATATGACAGAGGCATCTAAATATTCATATTTACATGGAACATTAATACTAAATATTTAGAATGTAATCAACCATTAAAGGAATAGTTCACACAAAAATTTTAATTTGCTGAAATTTTAAAATTTGTAGAAATGTAGCACTGCATCAGTGTCTCATCAATGGATGCTCTGCAGTGAATGGGTGCCGTCAGAATGAGACTCCAAACAGCTGATAAAAACATCACAATAATCCACCAGTGATGTCTTGTGAAGCGAAAAGCTGCGTGTTTGTAAAATCCATAATCCATAATAACACTTCCTCCAGTGAAAAAGTGCATCTCCTGTTGTCTCTCACATCAGAATCCAGACACATATTTGTTTAGAGCTGTTTTTGGACTGTTTTGACTTGATCTGTGCAGATATTTACTTTTATTATAACACAAATCATAGCTTTTAAATTAAATTTTATCACAAAATACAAACAATAAATGTGTTTCCCGCTCTTTAATGCTTTAATACAGATCACTATATCAATCAATCATCTTTTTCCTCTTTTCTACTAGTTCCAACACGAGATAAATATGAATGAATATCAGAAGATATGTTGAAAAAAATCAGAACAACTTAATAAAACGAATGTCTCATGTAATCGATCAATCAGTGTTTTGAAAATCATCAATAAAACAGCTTGTGAATGGTCTTAACAGTTGTAACACACCATTTACTTCAGAAATGCCAACAATATATCTTTGACATTATTGTTTTATTATTTTCATAAATCAGTCAGTTAACCGCCACAGACCACTTTTAACCGCCTACTTTTTTTTGAATAGGTGGAATTTTATAATATAACAGCTTTAATCTCGTAATTTTGACTTTATTCTAAAAATATTATACAGAACACTGCCTATATACTATATTATTTAATGCAAACACACTCTTGGCACAACAGCTCAAAACGCAAAAAGACATTAAAAAATACTCACTCATTTTAGTTTAATTTAATTTAATTCTCCTGTCCTTTCTTTCTGCAAATTCATCCACAATGTCCTTGGTGTTTAATTTAAGGCTCTGTGTATTCTCAATGGAAAGCATGTCTTCTCCAGATGTTAACTGATGGACTGGAGTGCTGTGGATTACTTGTGGATTATTGTGATGTTTTTATCAGCTGTTTGGACTCTCATTCTGACGGCACCCATTCACTGCAGAGCATCCATTGCTGAGACACTGATGCAGTGCTACATTTCTACAAATCTGATGAAAAAACAAACTCATCCTGATCTCAGATGAACTGAGTGTGAGTAAAATTTGAGAAAAAAAAAAAAAAACCACACCTTTTTGGGTGAGGTGTTCCTTTAAAAATGTCGGCCTTTTTTTAAGTGGTTTGCAGTTTTGTTTCAGCTACTGGTGGCAGGTCATAGCAGACGAGCCCAGAAAACTACAGGCCATTCATTTATAAATAAATAAGCTACTTGCTCACACACAGCTGTCTCTCACAGAATGGAGCATGATGTTAGCAGTATTTAGGCACTGCTTCGTCATGAACAAGCAGTCACCAGCATTTAGCATCACAGCACAGTTTTCATTCACAGCTTTCACAACAAATTCACACTAAAACTAACTTTATTTATGGTTCACAACTTCGGTTCCCTGGTTGGAGTGAGATTTAATGACAAGGGCAGAATAATAATAATAATAAATAAATAAATACAGTCACATTTCTCAAATGATCTTCTTTTATGTTCCACATTTTTTTTTTTACAATAATTGCTTTAAATTAGCATTTGGGAGTAATTTCTCAGCCATATTTGATGTGTGATAAATTTAATTAGATTAATTATCACATTTAAATTTTGAATTGCTTGACAGCCCTAGAAAATACACTTATAAGAATTTGGGAATGCACAGCATCTTTTTATTTCTTTTTTTACATTTTTGTTATTTGGCTTGAGTGAGGTAGTGTGAGACTGAGCTTTAAAGTGTGCGTCATACACCAAATCATACACCAAATCACGGCAATCATTCTCTAGTTCTGATTTGTTACAGACAAAAGATTCTACAGTTAGCATCTGATTTTATTGCACCGCCTTTGACTTATCTTTTTAATCTTTCTCTGGACACAAATGAAATTCCACTTATATGGAAATCCGCATTTGTTTTTCCTCTGTTTAAAAGGAGGCGACCCGACTGTTTTTAAATAACTATAGACCCATCTCGAAACTGTCTGTCCTGGCCAAGGTTATGGAAACTCTGGTAAATGAACAATTGAAAGAGTTTCTAACTATCAACAATATTCTGTCTAATTTTCAATCAGGTTTTCGTAAAAAACACAGCACAAGTACAGCAGCCCTAAAAGTAGTAAATGATTTTATTGACTCTTTAGATAAAAAACAACATTGCGCAGCTCTCTTCATTGACCTATCGAAGGCTTTTGATACTGTGGATCATGCAATATTAAAACAAAGACTTCTCATTGTCGGCTTGTCAGAACATACAGTTTGCTGGTTTGACAACTATCTATCAGGTAGATCCCAGTGCGTACAGGCAGATGGTCTCACTTCAAGTCCTCTTAGTATATCCAAGGGTGTGCCCCAGGGGTCAGTGCTGGGACCACTTCTATTTATTTTATATATCAACAATCTTGATCAAAATGTCTCCAACGCAAACTTTCATTTTTATGCTGATGATACTGTGATATACTGCTCTGCATCAACTCCAAACCAAGCTCTTTGTCAGCTTCAAATTGCTTTTGATACTGTACAACGTACCTTGTTGGATTTAAAACTTGTTTTGAATGACGACAAAACAAAACTTATGTTGTTCTCAAATGCAAAATCAAAGTCACGGAACCTTCTACCCATCACTACTTCTCAGGGCTCCGAGATTGAGTCTGTATCTCAATTCAAGTATCTTGGTATCCTAATTGATGATTCACTTTCTTTTAAACCTCACATTCAACAGTTGGTAAAAAAACTAAAGCTGAAATTGGGTTTTTATTTTAGAAACAAGTCATGTTTTTTCCTTTGAGGCCAAAAGGAGGCTTGTTGCTGCCACTTTCTTGTCAGTGCTGGACTATGGCGATGTTATATACATGAATGCTTCCATCACAAGCTTGAAACTGTTGGATACTGTTTATCATGGAGCTCTTAGGTTTATCACAAACTGTAGAGCACTTACTCATCACTGTTCTTTGTATGATCGGGTTGGTTGGTTTGCATTGTCCACCCGTAGACTTAAAGGGATAGTTCACCCAAAAATCAAAATTATGTCATTAATGACTCACCCTCATGTCGTTCCAAACCCGTGAGACCTCCGTTCATCTTCGGAACACAGTATAAGATATTTTAGATTTAGTCCGAGAGCTTTCTGTCCCTCCATTGAGAATGTATGTACGGTATACTGTCCACGTCCAGAAAGGTAATAAAAACATCTTCAAAGTAGTCCATGTGACATCAGAGGGTCCGTTAGAATTTTTTGAAGCATCGAAAATACATTTTGGTCCAAAAATATCAAAAACTACGACTTTATTCAGCATTGACTTCTCTCCCGGGTCTGTTATGAGCGCGTTCACAGCACATCCGGTTCGCGAACGAATCACTCGATGTAACCGGATCTTCTTGAACCAGTTCACCAAATCGAACTGAATCGTTTGAAACGGTTCGCGTCAACAATAAGCATTAATCCACAAATGACTTAAGACATGGCTGACACTCCCTCTGAGTTCAAATAAATCAATATCCCGGAGTAATTAATTTACTCAAACAGTACACTGACTGAACCGAGCCAGATAACGAACGAAACATTGACTCGTTCTCGAGTCAAGAACCGGTTGCATCGGTTTTCGGATCACTAGTAGTGATGGGAAGTTCTGTTCTTCTCCGCGAACCGGTTTCTTTCGGACAGTTTGATTCAATAAACCGGTTGCCGAAAACGGTTCACCAGTTCTTTTGCGCTCGACGTAATGACTTCATTGGCGATGATTGCCCTTGATTCAAGCCTTCGGTTTACCCGCGCTCATAACATTAGCACAGAATCGGTTCAGAATCAATCACCAAAAGAACCAGTTCAGTTCAGACGCGCTGTGTGTCAGTCTGCTTCACGCATGCGCAGTATCATCAGCTCGTCGGTTCTCGAATCGGACGAGTCAATGTTTCGTTCGTTATCTGGCTCGGTTCAGTCAGTGTACTGTTTGAGTAAATGAATTACTCCGGGATATTGGTTTATTTGAACTCAGAGGGAGTGTCAGCCATGTTAAAAAAGTTAAACAGCTTAAGTCATTTGTGGATTAATGCTTATTGTTGACGCGAACCGTTTCAAACGATTCAGTTCGATTTGGTGAACTGGTTCAAGAAGATCCGGTTACATCGAGTGAGTTCGTTCGCGAACCGGATGTGCTGTGAACGCGCTCATAACAGACCCGGGAGAGAAGTCAATGCTTAATAAAGTCTTAGTTTTTGATATTTTTGGACCAAAATGTATTTTCGATGCTTCAAAAAATTCTAACGGACCCTCTGATGTCACATGGACTACTTTGAAGATGTTTTTATTACCTTTCTGGACGTGGACAGTATACCGTACATACATTCTCAATGGGAGGGACAGAAAGCTCTCGGACTAAATCTAAAGTATCTTATACTGTGTTCCGAAGATGAACGGAGGTCTCACGGGGTTGGAACGACATGAGGGTGAGTCATTAATGACATAATTTTGATTTTTGGGTGAACTATCCCTTTAATCATTGGTACATTTTTATCTATAAGGCAATTTGTGGTCTACTTCCCCCATACCTCCAATCTTATATCGAAAAGAAAAGTACAGGAAGATATTGTCTTCGTTCTGAGGACTTATTATTATTATCTGTCCCTCAAGTCTGGACCGAATTGGGAAAAGGGGCGTTCAAGTATGCGGCCCCCTGCACTTGGAATCAGCTGCAAAATGTCCTGAATCTTAAGGATCCAGTTTCATTGGTTGATTTTAAATTACTTTTAAATAACATGGAAGCTACACAAATTGGCTGTAGATGTTGTGACTGACTCAGTTATGACGGACGATCCTTGCTGTTGCTTATCGCTTGCGATAATACGTGAAATTCTGATTTCTTATGACTTTATATTTATTTATTACTTGTACAAATTGTTATATGTTGATGTTATATGTTTTTATGTTTGTAATCTTGTTAATTGTGCTGCTGCTTGTCTTGGCCAGGACGCTCTTGGAAAAGAGATTTTTAATCTCAATGAGTTTTATTCTGGTTAAATAAAGTTGGAAATTCACCTTTCCAACACCTCCGAATTATTACATCTTGGGGAACAAATTGTTAAATCAAAACCCATTTGGCTCAAAAATCCATGGGGTCACATGGTGCTGTGTTAAATGATGTTGAGCAAAGAGCCAGAGATCAGGAGTTTGTGTAATCAAATCTCTTCTAGGGTTGCTGTAAAAGTATCTTTATTTCTGACCGTCCATTATTCTGACTGCTCACATTCTCTTCATAGTGAAAATACAGACCGCAGAAGGCTGTGCTCTCATCAGCTGCATTATTCTTTTACTCTTTCACCATGCAAACTAGATAGATAAAGTTCGACGATGGTTTGATGTTTTTGGCTTTGTCTAAAAATTTGAATTAGATAAACCTCTTCAAATCCATTAGACCTCATAAAAGAAACCTAAACAGACCATATGTTTCTAGGCATAACTTGCATGTTTGTAGTAGTAAATCATGTACCTAACTGTTGGTAGCCATTGTTAACAAGACACTAAGGGTTAAAATTTGTTTGCATGTTTTAAAAAATGCACAAGTGATCAAACTGATACATGTTTGTAACCAACTCATTTTGCGCCACCACAATTTCACAAATGTAACTTTTCGTTTGGTTAACTCTTGAACCCTTTATCCTAGAAACAAACACAACTAGCGATCTGAAGTTTATCTGATTACTTTCCTCATGCAACATCCACTGCAGTAAAAAAGTACTGTATTCCATTTTCTGCTACTCCTCCTTCAGATTTTGCCTATTACTCATTAAAGTTCGGCTCAGATGAGTTCTGGATCTAGCTGCTCAGAAATGACTGAACAGAGCTTAAGTTCAGTTAGTCGTTATGCTTTCAAATGTTCATAAAAAGCTGTGTCATTGTGTTATGAGAAGCACATTTGTTTTGGAATGTGATATCTAAGTTGAAATAAAATACACAGCGATTCAAACAAGTCAACTTAAATAAAATCCTATTGAAAGAGTAAATCAGAGAGATGCAGTATTCCCGCATCATCTGTTGCATGCATGGACAGTAAAATGGACATAATAGTTTGGTGTGTTATTAAAGTTATTAAATCAGAATGTAAGAGAGTAAACATGTATTTGAGCCAGCTGTTAAACAACACAACACTTGCGGAGAACCACCTTCAGTAGCTCAGATCTGAATGTAAGAAAGAAACTGAACCTACCTCCGATGTCTGGCCGCAGCTTGTTATCGTAGCCGTCTAGTAAGCTGTTCAAAATATGTGTGACGTCGCTCTCGTACACTTTGGGGGTCAGAACCCATGTTTTGTTTGTCACTTCATCGTCATCACTTTCCAGCTGGACAGAGCTAATGGACAAAACAACAACAACATTAAAAAGGTGAATCGAAGTTGCTAATCTGTCAAAATGAACTCTTTTACACGTCTTGTTTTCACAATAAATGCGCTTTTATTTCTGTAGTCTAGGATCACGTTCTGTCTATATGATCTTGTTAACAAGTCGTCAAGCGAGTATACTGTAAACCTTTATTTCCACATGAAAGCAGACACATTTTGCTGAAATGTCTTCCAAAGATTCACTAATGATTTTTTTCTCAATACCCCATAAATTGAGGCCATTTATCTAAAAGAGTTTGTGAGTATTCTGTGCTCAGCTGAGGAAGAGGCTTCAGTGTCTCTCAGATGAAGAAGTGAATCGTTACCTTTACTTGAGATTCTTGTATGCAATCATGTTGTTTCTCTTATCTCCTTATTAAATTTTGTGTGAAACAAAACAGCAAATACAAAAATGCTTAGGTTAATGTATATAAACCAAAAGCAGTAACACTGGTGTATGATAGGAGGCGCTGTTACACATCTTCAGAAAGAGTACTGGATTGCTGGATCGAAACGCAGCAAAGAAGCAGCAGAAATCAGAAGCATATGCAAAATATCATGACCATCAAACATTAAACAGCATATAAATCAAAACCGCCTTACATTACTAAAAGAAATGTTGATGCATGAAGTGGTTCAGGACTGTGAAGCTCTGGACGTGCTGATGAAGTGATCGACTCCATCTATGTTTTGATCATCAACATAGTCTTTTACAAATTTTCTCAGCTTTTGTTCACAATGTTGCTTCTTACCCACATTCAAGAGTTGATAAAAAAGATTGCATGAAGCTAGAATAAAATAATGTTTATCAAAACACAGAAATCAGTTAGATACAAACGCAAGGTATCTAAAAAAGCAATTAAAAATGATAAAAGCCCAGGATGGAAGCAGACTGAAGATGCACATGTTTTATTACTCTGCTGAACTGAAAATGCCTGCTGTGCTTTCCATTATTGGACATGTGACCATGGCAACAAATAAAGTTTTTTAAAAGGTCATTTAACTAGAACCTTAAAAAAGGGCGCCATCTAGAGGAGGACAAAGAGAACCCTCAGTCTTTGCAGAGAGTGGGTGTGATGGTGGAGGCTGGAGACAGACAGACGTACAATAATAATGTTGCATTAGAGGTGGAAATGTGCTCTCGCTCCGTCTTTCTCGCTGGCAGCGCTCCCAGAATCAGATTGTGAGGGGAAGGTGCGACAAACGCAAGCCTCTGTTTTGCATCTACAACATTATCTCATGTGTTCTGTGCGAACAGGCTATAAATCATTTTAATCACATGCTAATGTGTTTCATAAACTACCTGCTTGGGTTAATAGTAGAGTTTATGTTTGTATATAAGTGCACATCTATCTATCTATCTATCTATCTATCTATCTATCTATCTATCTATCTATCTATCTATCTATCTATCTATCTATCTATCTATCTATCTATCTATCTATCTATCTATCTATCTATCTATCTATCTATCTATCTATCTATCTATCTATCTATCAAGTACACCAGAGGCAGAGTGATGCAATCATTCTCCAATGAATGCTGAGGGCCTTGGCAAAGCAATCAGACAACAATGGATGGTGTGAGGCAGTAACCATGGAGTCAGCAGAAGAAAAAGAAAGAAAAGCATATCCTTGAGAGAAACATGTGACTGACAGCTGTGCTGCTCTGACAACTTCAGAAAGATTACAGAAAGACGAGACCGTAACACTTTCGAGGCTTTTCATTGTACATTAATATGTGGAGAACACACCGCATCATGACAACGCATGAAACAGTTTGAAAAGCTTTTGAAAACCTTCCTTCTGAACATCTTTTTTTAATTATTTTTTTTTTTTTTTAAATAGTACTCTAAGCATCCCAGAACATTTTAGATAAATTGAACAGCAATTAGACCTGTTGCAATGATTACATAATTCTCTCATCAAGATTTTAGTGGATTATTACAAAAAATCTTGAACATTGTGCACTTCATATATTTTAATCACACATTGCATTGCATGTGATGGACTGGCCATCTGTCTAGAGTGTCCCTCGCCTCTGACCCGAGATGCTAGGATAGACCCCGGTGACCCTACAGAGGAAAAACCATGGACACTGCATTCCAAATAAATGATTTTGTAAGAGAATACTAGAAGTGAACACAAAGCACCACAGGTTTATTTGACTGTCACAGCTGTATAAATCTATTATATGTTACCACACAAATATAATGCAACAGAACAAAGAGATTTCTCTTTAAAACAGAATTATATAAAATATAACATATACAATAATCTATATGTTTATAACTACATTATTATTACAATTAAATTATTGTATACTGTATATATGCAATATAAATTCAAAACTACAGAAAGTCTTCATTCGTGTAAAATGAAAGCTTGTGTTTAATTGGATCACCTTAAAAAAGAAATTGCAAGAGAACTGCTGCCTTTTAATTCAAATGAAGTAGTTTAAGACAATGATTGATCACAACAACAATCATATAGTAACAGTTAATTAACCACAATTATGTCATAATAGTGACAGCCCTGATATCAGTGAAGTTAATATATAATACAAATATAATATAATATCTATATATATATATATATATATATATATATGTGTGTGTGTGTGTGTGTGTGTGTGTGTGTGTGTGTGTGTGTGAGGGGAAGCAACTGCTCTTCTGTAGACAACACTAGAAATATAAACTATGAGTACATTTTCAGATGCCAGTTCCAGTAATTCTCATTAGTGATATATTAGAAATAAAGCCATGAATATAGCCTCAGTATACAATGGCTATGCAATCTTTTAATTTTTTTTTTTTTTATAGAAGTACAATATAATGTATTATAGCAGAAGATACAAAACATTTAGTTTTGCTGCTTGATATTACACACCAATGTTTCCTACCTATTATTTCAATGTATTGTCTGAATTATAGACACATTGGTTTGTAGCGTAACAGTTTTACCGTTTACTGCACTTTCTTATTCTTTTAACCTGACCCTAACCCTAACCGGAAGTCTCACACATTCACAGAAAACGGCTTACTTCTGTGTTGAAAAATAAGGTAGATACATTTATTGAAAAAAAAAGAAATATTTTCACTATCACTAGGACAAAAATAATTTAGCATTTTATGATCTATAAGCATTTCAGACATCACAGATTTCTTTGTAAACTGATCTCTCTCTCTCTCTCTCTCTCTCTCTCTCTCTCTCTCTCTCTCTCTCTATATATATATAAATACACTAGACATCAATATACTGAACTATTTATGGAGATTTAAACCTAAGCCCTAAAAGGATTTTCTATCCTGTGGATTCCACTTATGGACACATTAGCATTACGGCCTAAATCTCTCATTCACATTGATATAAATGGTTGATCTTTTAGTAATTGCTGTTAGGAAAAATCATGAAATTCAGCATGTTTCCTCAGAATGTCCTCTTGTGCATGTGTACCAAGTTTTGTGAAGTTTTTTAAATAACAGGAAACGGCAGAGACTTATTTGTGGACACTGGTTTGGATGCAAGGAAAGACTTTGAAGGCTTAGAAATGAGTTTAAGGCTTAAGTTATAAGCAAGAATGTGCTACTGCTATAAGCTGCAGAAGTTTGTTTGTTTGTTTATCCGAGACATGAACCAAAACAGCATTGACCTTATTACTGTGCCACCTACTGTCAGATGGATGCAATGTGTGCAGATGTGTGTGCAATTATTTCTGAACATCCCAACAATCTCTATGACTCTATGACTGTTTCTGAGGTACAGATGCCTTTAAGGGAAATAAAAAGAACTAGAAGAATAAGAAAAAAAAATCAGAACAGCTACATTCACTGCTTGGACCATGAAGCTTTTTTCATGTGCTTTAAATTAAAAATTCAGTATACTTGAAATGCAGGCCTTCATCAACCCTGTAAGAAAAATCCAGGTTAAGAGAGACTGCACATAACCAATGACAGTAAAATAACTAATAGATGTACAGAACAGAAGTAAAATCTTATGATTTTTTTACAGGTTTTATGAGTAGGCCTACCACACAAATGTTTATTCAGAATCAGTGTTGGGAAAAGTTATTTTTTAAAACTAATGCATTACAATATTGTGTTACTTCTTAAAAAAGTAAATAATTGTGTTACTTAGCGACTTTTTATGAAAAGTTATGTTACTTTACTTTTGTGTAAATTGTTTCATCTCGGCTGGACCGGTTTGTTTTTAATATGAAAATATTTAGCAAATGTAAAAACCCTTTCACGCTAAAAGTGAAGAGAATAAGCCTCAGGCTAAAAGAAACGTAAATTCACGTCTGTGCAGTAGAGGATGTGGGAGAAGAAAGTTAAACACTCTTCAGCAGTAAATAATGTTATGTTTACCTTAAGTCATTTTTGCTTACTAGTATGGTTTAATTGGATCATTGAAGGTCAGCAGCAAAGACCATCCATAAAGGATATTTGTGTTATTTAAAATTTTTTCATGTTATATTCTGAGTTTGCATTTCACAGTTTTTATTGATTTCGAGGAATACTGAATCTGTTTTTGTGTGAGTGAGATGAGTAAATGCATGTTGACATTTAATCATGTTCACACAGCGCACGATACTTCAGCCGTCATACGGTAGAACATCCAAATAAAAGTGTGTGTTCAACATGCTGACGTTTCTTTGTAGGAAACGTTTCAGTGACGAAGTATCATTTTTGTCATTGTAAATAGGCTACTCATTTTTCCAGGAGAATCAGAGATTGTGGGTCATATTCAGCGGATAAACACGAAAACACTTTTTATATTTATTTCAACAAATGACAACCAAAATCAATTCAATGCTGGATTGATGTACTAAGACAGTGATATTAAAAGACATGCAGATGAGCCCAGAATATTTAAATCTTTTCCTGCACATAGTATGCTCTATTAGTAAGGTGTGCACTGAATGTGCTCTTTTAATATCACTGTCTCCGTGCATTAAGTGTTTTCTTTATATGAGAGAAAAACGCTTAACGTGTAAATAAATACGTTTTGTTCACATTTTGGGCTCATATGAATATCTGCACATATTAAATGCTTTACAATTTTGTCTTTATCACTGTCTTGGTACACTGAACCGAGCAGCGTGATCCTCCCAGTCTGCCGGATAAACAAAGTGACTTATTTGAAAAAGTAACTCAGATATTTCCTTGTAAATTAAAAAAGTATTGAGTTACTTTACTAGTTACTTGAAGAAAGTAATCTGATTACATAATTTAGTTACAGTACTTATGATCCGTTAGCCCCATTAACCTAACCTTTCTTAAAGACACATTAAGCGGTCTATATTTCACCTGGTTTAATGTTTATTGAAGAAGAACAATGAGCCATGAGCTGCCAAGTCAAATGTAAACTTACACAACATGCATTTCTAATTTTTTGCAGCCAAAGGTAAAAAAAAAGGCTTTATATTCTTCATGCAAAATATAATAGTAGTGAGATTTTTAGAAATATAACAATATACTATGAAAATGCTTCAATTTTGAAATGACCAATCTTATGTGTGAGGAAATAACTTGAGTGCTTGGCCCAAATGGCTTCTGTGTGGTGAGGAGAGCCATGGCATCAGATTTTCATTTCATCCTTTCTGAGTGTAATGAAATAACATCTCTGCTTATTGCAATTCAATAATCAGCCCATGCAGCAATGCAGCAAAACACTCACAGTAACCCATTTGTTTTGCTTCGCAGTATAAGATAGCTCATAATGAAAAGGAGATGATATTTCCCTTGATGGGACGCTGATGCCATTTTTGTTTATTGGGCCCAGCTCTTCTGCTGAGTATCACCATCTGGTGTACAGTATGTAGCCCACTTGTCCATCACTAGTTTAAAATGAGGCTGCGGACAGGCAGAAGAAACCAATGTCCCCATCTACACTCTCCTGAAGATAAGGTGCTATTAACAACACATCAGCTGACCTGTAATGGCCTTCAGTTCCCTAATGAGATGACCTTTGAACAGTCTGGCTATTCACACATCCTCTTGAGCCTAACTAAATAAGATTGGTCACACTTTATTTTAAGGTCAAGTTCTCACTATTACTAAAAATCAACTACAACTTTGTCTCAGTAAACTTCTAATTTGCTGTTTAATAACAGTTAGTACGTTAGTTGTTAAGTTTAGGTATGGGGTGGATTTGGAGATCTAAAATAGAGCTCCAAATCCATAGATGCATTAATATGTGCTTTATAAGCACTAATAAACAGCCAATATGCTAGTAATGTGCATGCTAGTTAATAGTGTGACTCGGTCCTTAAAATAAAGTGTTACCATAAGATCAGTTTGAAGTTTAACTATGATTAGTTTTATAATTTTTTGTACATTTTGCTGTCCTAACTATGCATAATTATATTTTTGGCCTGCAACTCACTAAGTGAGAACCACTGATTTATGAAATTGGAACAACACTGATTTTTTTAAACAAATACTATCATATACTGAATATATAATGCTATCTCAAGTACAGAGATTTTTTTACTACTGCCTTTTTTCAATTTGTTTTAAGCAAGGAAATCAAAGACATAGCATTTATGCATCAGTTACACATCAATAAATTGGCTTTTAATGTGGAAGATAAGAGAATATCTTCTGAATATCAATGTACATCTGCGACACACCGCATGCATTTGGGAGTCTCGGGTCAACTTTCAAACACCTGAGCTCTGATTCAGAACATCTTCCGTGATAAGGTTGAAGTGTTACTACAGGCCTTGCTCTTAAACCAGCATGCTGAGTGCTATCAAAGGCAGCAGAAATCTTTTCATCATACCACTAGTGAGTGCATTAATCCCTGTGGTGTGACTCCAGATGAAAATGTCATAGTCATGGGGTGCAGCCGACACGTGCCACCGGTGCCACGCTGACAGTCATCTGATGAGCGTTTGATCCTCGTGAATCTGACACTTGCTTGGTCTATTCCTCCTTATGGGTCAGAAGAATATGCCCCCACATCATTCAAACAACCAAATGAATAAAGTAATTTAGTTGTAAAATAGTAGAACGCCTACAGTCTTCAATTTCAAAGCTCAAGTAGATTATGTAAAATAGTAGAACGCCTACAGTCTTCAATTTCAAAGTTCTACTGTATTGACAGTTTGAATCCCTCAATAACTGTCCTGTCCCGATCAGATATCACTACCCTAATCCCAAATAAGGCCCAGCTGTAAATAGGTGCCTTTCCGGATGGATGCTCTATGCAAAATTGTTTGGGATGTATGATAGAAAAATGTTATGACGTCAGATCTGTGGCAGATAGTAAAAATATTTATTGCATTATCCTGATAATGGAAAGCAAGCATTATATTACAAAACACTGGTTAAATATAGGAACACAAGCAGGCTTTTACCATAATTGCAATAGATGCTTTTGTCAGTAATCTCCTCGAATGTAGAAAGCCCATGTGACCAATGCAACTATATGCACCAGTCTTTAAAAGGTGATGAAATGCACAATGTTTAAATTAAAATGTGTACCCAAAGAACTACAAAACGTAAACCTACAGTACTGTGTGAACAGAAGGTTTAATATTATGTGCCTACTGGTTTTTGATTAGGCCAGAGATGCATACTAAAATAGCAGCTTTATTTCAAACCGACTAGTTTTGCATACAGCACAGGGATCTAACATAACGGAAAGCCAATCTCAACAAAACATGACAGCCGGAACCCCCTGATAATCATTTATTTCAATACTTTGATATTTGTATGATGCGTTACGTGTAGTTACAGGCCAGAATTCCCCCTGATTCTTCATCAGCAGGTGGAGAGGAGGAGTCAATCCCTGACTTAAATCTTCTTAAACACACGTCTTGACTGAAATGGCGTCATGCATATGACAAAGCTTTGAACTTTAGCCCTTGATTAAGTGCAATGAGAAATAGCATGCATAGTTCACTGAGGAGAAAAGCTCATCTATCCTAATTCTACCCTGAATCTGGTTTAATGGCTGTTTGAATCATGACACATCTCCTGAATGAACACGGTCATTATATAACTAGTATTAGTTATATAATTATTACTATTATTATCATTATTATTCCATAGCTTTATAGACCACCGGCACCACTGCCTCATGTAGGGATTTTCTGGAGCTTATTTGAAGGGTTTAGTCACCAGCAATGTAAAAACAAGTGCAAGCTCCAACGTCGACAGATATTCATCAGATCTTCATACTGTTACAAAACACACATCCATTCCTAGACTCCGAACACTGAGGCAAACAGATTAAAGGAAACCAAGGGAAACAGCACTGCAGACACTCGCAGCCCATATCGCGTCTCCGCACCAGAACACATTTGCATGTTAAATTCGTTCACTCGTGTCATATTCTTACCTCAAAGGAAGATGCGCGATTAGAAAAGCCCACAGAAAGAGCTTGGGCGTGATCGCCATCGCATTCAAGCATTTAGAGGAAAAATGAAGAGAAGCCATGATCACCATCTTGCTCTCTCTTCACGCAGACGGACGCGTCCCCTTTATTTACTGCCTCTCTTCTCTGAGACACATAGCAGATCGCGTTGGCTTTCGCGTCTCAGATCCGCTGCTGCGATGCGATTCAAGCCTTCACAAAAACAAGACAGCACGCACAGCCAGTGAAGGCGAGCTTCCTGCTCTACTGAAATAACGGCAGATATCTGGAAACAAATGCAAGAGATGAAGGCGATCTATCCGGGTCCAGTAGAACTGGGAAACGTGTGAATGCAGATGAAGTGTGTGAAAGCGGATCTGATGCACGTCGCTGCAGCAGTACAACACATGCGTGGTAGAGATGCAATGAAAACTCACATGCTTCTATTAATAAAATCAAAAAACTACGCAAACAACGTCTTATATAGAGCATCATCCACTCACGCATTATATGGCGTCTGAAATTTGTTGCTGTTTTTATATTAGTCTCTGTTATTATTATTACTGTTGGCGGCTGCCGAGAAGCTTAATATATATATATATATATATATATATATATATATATATATATATATATATATATATATATATATATATATATATATGAGTGTTTAGAATTTAGAATCTGTTTTATATAGGTTATTTTATTAATGTTAACGTATTAAAGGCATTTATTAATATTACAATTTAAATACTGTAGGCTTTTCTTAGAAGAATTGGCTCTCTGTATTTGTACCTGTTTCTGTATATTTTGCTCGTATATTTAATTATTTTTATTTTATTCGTTTTTATTGTATTTAATATTTAACATTTTTTAGCTTGTAAGGGGTAAATGGATGTGAAGATTTGTGTAAGAATTATTTAACATGTCCAAAAATGACTAAATCAAAGGTCGTGTGTGATTTGGAGTGTAGATAGCACTAATGTGTGTTTGGAGGGAGGGAGGAAGTGAGGGAGGGAGAGAGAGAGAGAGAGAGAGAGAGAGACTGTCTGATGTGAGCACAGGAAGCTGTCATTCCTCACAGCATGAGGAAAAAGAAGATCATGGTAATTCCACGTGATGTAGGCGACCAATCGCTGCATACAGCATACAGATGTCATGTGTGAGTCTATCTGAGGAAGAGTGACAAGACTTTAGTGACAACATCTATTTATGGGGAGAAACTCACTTTCAGCACTATGTATACATTTAGTAAGCATCAAGTGGAGGGGGTTGTGTTCTAGGACCACGGACAGCTCCTTAACTGTCCTTCACTGTGAAATCTCTGTTCCAGCTGGCACATATCTATCTATCTATCTATCTATCTATCTATCTATCTATCTATCTATCTATCTATCTATCTATCTATCTATCTATCTATCTATCTATCTATCTATCTATCTATCTATCTATCTATCTATCTATCTATCTATGCATGCATGTGTTAATTTCTATCTATCTATCTATCTATCTATCTATCTATCTATCTATCTATCTATCTATCTATCTATCTATCTATCTATCTATCTATCTATCTATGCATGCATGCATGTGTTAATTCATTTATTCACCAGTGTTTTCCAACTCTCCTAAAAATAAAGAAATAAACAGGCCAAATTATTAAATTTAAGTTAATTTATCCTCTAGCTATGCAGAAAACATTAGAATATCCCTTATATAACATAATGTGTCTAATGAATTATCTATAGTTTTTTAAGTGAGACATTGTGGCTGAATGGTCCATCCACTTCTTTTAGCCACTGGGAAGGAATATAATAGAAAACAGATTATAATTCACGCTCCTGGCCTGTTCTACTTTCCACTGATGTCAGTTCATGCCATGTATGCTCAGTATTAGTGCTCAGCACAAAAGTTAGCCGCGGGACGTTTCGTGCCTGTGGTCATGCTTGGTTTACTGACTCATTTCTGAGAACATGAGCCACATGCATTCATTATCCTCTAATCTGTTATCAAAAATCATTTAACAAATAAATGTTAGCAACTCTTGCCCAAATGTACTATGCAGTTGGTGAGACCATTGGTTGCTTATTAAATCGTTGGACTTTTCTGTGTTTTCATATAATCATCTACCTTGCTTTTTAGAATTTCATAGGAGAGGTAAAAGAGAAAGTTTGCACAATGTTTAAATAAAATAATAATAAAAACAGATATAATATAGAGATGGCATACAGTCTAAAAGATAAGCTTACTTCAACATGTTGAACCCATGTATCCCAGCTAAAGAAATAAATGAGCATCTGTTCTGGATAGAATTCTGCCGATAAATAATAATAATAATAATAAAATATAATGATAACCCCTTCATCCCCTCAGCTTGTTAAATTAACATGCATGGCAGTTTGTTTCCACCAGCTCTTTACCAGATGTTGAATGAAGGCTTGCAGAACAAAATAATGTATTTGTAATGCATTTAACAGTTGGAATTATACCTTTTTTCAGAATTAATAAAGTTCTAAGTTCTACAATTCTGATGCAATAAGGGCTTTCCACAACAAAGATGCAAATTCATGCAATGCTACTAAGCTCCTCAGCCTGGCCCTAGTTACAGTATTTTACAGCTTCTGCAACTCTTGCATTGCTGGCCTACATATATTTGTCTGCTTGAATGTGTTGCAGTGCAGCTGCTGAAACATTGTTTTTATTTGTGCGGTAATTGCAAATGATTCAACACCGTTTTTATTAACATCATGTATTTTGAATCAGTTTAGACTTACACAATGGTTAAATTAACATTTAATGAAACAATAGAGATAACACTTAATTCATATGCAAACTGTCATGTTGTAAAAATTCACAGAACTGTCCTGTTTATTGGAAATATAAATACACACTCCTCAGCTTATTCAGAGAGAAACACCTTTGTCTCCAAGTATTTATAGCCTACTGTTTTTTTTTTTTTGCTGTGTAATTATCAATTTTCAAAATCGATTCACAGCCCTAATTTAATTTAGATTTTGAATAGATTTTATGGGTAAAACGATTCATCAAAAAAGTAAATGGCAACACACACATTGAGAGAAAGATCAAAGAGATGGATGGTGATAATGCAATGTGGCTGAATATATTTTAATGAATAATACGACAATGTGTGATAAAAAAAGAGATACTTACGCAGTCATAGATTTTTTTGTAGCCATGTCAACATCATCTACACCTCCCAGTCTTTCAGAAGTGCTTGCTGAAAAGGAGTAAAACACTCTATAAGACACTATAGCAGTGCTTTCTGGTACAAGAAGTTAATTTTCTTTCAAGTGATCATACCTGACCACTTGGGCCTCAGGTGAAATCTGTTCATTGTAAACTGTTTAAAGTTAAAACGTTTTCTTCAAAACTTTTAAAACCTGAAAGTGGCCAACAGTTTAACAGAATATATTGTTAGAGAGTGGGGACTGTACATTTTGACCAGAGGGTGGTGCTTGAGGAAAAGTCATGTCTTCAAAAAACTGAGAAGGTTCATCTGCTGAGGAGCTTGAAGCTGCTTACTAATTTTATGGCGATCCACAGATCATGTGTGTAGTTTTTACAACTGGGGACCTAATGGCACTCACTGTCCACACTTTTGTGATGTAATAGCGCTTTGACTGCTGGGTTGAAGTCGGGCTCAGCAGAAGTGTACATTGAGGGTGCATTTTTGAAGCATGTGACTTCTTCATTTGGCGTAAAGACTGGTTACAGCACAACCCAAAAGTTTTGACTTCTGGGCTGAACAAATAACTTTTGAAATACTGGCAATACGAATGTAAAAATATTGGTCATGCCAATGAAGGAATGAGAAAGGGCAAGTCATCTGTAATAAGCATAATCCATAATCAAGTATTCCCCTTCAGCAAATTATTCATCAAAAATGTTTATTTCATTTATGAACTAAATAACCGAATCAGGAATCTCGTTTGCAAACTGCTGATTGATTGCATGAGCGAGGGCTAAAATTAATCATCCTGAGTTTCAAAAGTGTAAATGTGACTGATGATACTGCCAATACATTTCAATGATAAAAACCTTGTTTAATTGTATTTTAGACTATTATTATCTTTTTTTTAATAGTTTGTAAAAAAATAAAAAATAAATCAAGCAACAACATTTTACACAATGGACAGACATTATATTGTATATATATTGTATAGTCAAAAATGCTTTTGGGTAGATATTCCATAAAACAATTAATGAAATGATGTGCTTATCTATTGCAACTATTTATTTTTAAATAAAAGGCCATTATAATTGAGTCATAATGTTATAATAAGAAAATTAGATTATCACTGATGTTTTTTTTTTTTTTAACTTAAGGGGTTTCTTGCAACTGGGCACATGAATTGGGGATGCTAACTTAGGGAAATGATATACAAACAAATAAACCCTTGCAGCTGAACATTAGAGTTTGTACTTGTGCTATGCTTCACTCCAAACTTGTGAAGAGTAGAGCATCTCTAAAACTCAGCTCGTAAATCATTCATATCATCATCTCTGCAGGGAAACATGTTAAATATTTATGAAAGATTATCTGAAAGCGAGAGAGAAAGAGAGAGAGGGAAAGAAAGAAATTATAAAGCTTTAATATCATAGAGATGAGAATAAGATTATTCATATGCAAAAGCTTGGGCACAAATTCCATTGTAAGATCATGTTAAAAAATAAAGCACTGATTATTCGAGACTCAAGTAAATGAATTTTGATAGATTAAGGAAGTATTCAGATACCTTCTTTTTTCACATTTTACTATATTGCAGCCTTATGCTAAAATGTTTTAAATATATATATATCTTTCACATCAAACAATACATACTCTATAACGACAAAGGAAAAAACTGATTTGTGAACTAGAAAAACAAAAAACAAAAACAAAACTGAAATATCTCACTGACATAAGTTTTAAGACCCTTTGCTATGACACTTGAAATTAAGATCAGGTGCATTTCTATGAGTCTTTGTTGAGTTTCACTCTCTATTTCTATATTCCACTTTAGATATTCCACTAACTTTGCAATTACACATCAACTAACTCTCATTAAAGTATTATGGGACAGATAGGTTAGGTTAGGGTTAGGATTAGCAGAATTAGTTGACATGTAGTTACAAAGTTACTTATAGTTAGCAAGATTGTCTGAAGTGATAGCCATTTTTGAGATGATTATACGCTTTCATTGTAGATTGAGTCCAACTGTGGCAATTTCAATTGCTTGGACATGATTTGAAAAAGCACGTCTTTATATAAATTCTAACAGATGAAAATGCATATCAGAGAAAACACAAGACACAAGGTAAAATTAATTTCCAACAAAGCTCAGAGATACTGTCAATGAATACCTGGTCCACAGTGCTCAGGCTAGAGCCTAAACTCTGACCCACCAGGACCTCTCTGAAGAGACTGAAAAATGTCCACCAGTGGACTGGATCTGCACTGAAGAACAGAAGAAAATCCCCAAACCTTGGAGGGCAAAGCTTGCCACCTTAACCTAAACTTAAAAATCTTGAGGAAATTGCAGCCAACGGTGCCAAAATATGAGAAGCAAAGATGCTGTGTATGTTTTAAATGATCACAGATCCAAATTAATGTCATATTTACTCAAATAATGAACATGAAACAAAATATAATATCAAGTTATTTATTTAGTGATCGTGCAATAAATCAGTGTTTAAGTAATTTTCTATTTTCTTCTCTATAATTCTTCATTTGAAATATATTAAGTAAACAAATATGTAATAATAACAGAATTTTTTTTTTCAACCCAATACATCTACAAATCCTGTTGTCCATTTAGGGCATGACTGAAAAGTTTCAACCATGGCAGAATCTAAGCTGCACATGTAAAATTTAAATAAGCATCACACACACATGCAGGGTTTTTCCAGACAGCCTTTTGGGAAAACAGTGCCTCTCTAACACTCTCTAACATTTCTCTGAAGATGAGTGCATTCTCATGTCCTCAACATTCTTGACGTATTAAAGATGTGCAATCTCTTGCTGACTGTCACTGAGTGTTGTCTAAAAGGCACCGAGCTTTCAGGAAAGCCACGAAGGCCATATTTAGTGTCATGTTTGGCAGTGTGCAGGGGAAGAGGCACTAACAGAACCGACCTGGAGCTGGGCAAATGGACCAAAACGAGAGAAACAGAACAGAACAAAGCAAGACCAGACATGACTGAAGAACAGAAGTGAAAAGCTAGCAGCCTCCAGCACAAAACTGTCTTGCATTTTATCTCTTAAAATGATGGATGTGGAGATTTAAAGTTAAGGCAACCTCTTATTATATAAGGTAAACATAAAGCTGCTTGATTTATATTTTTATGTTTGTATTGCATACGTGTGGCTGCCATAATAAAGACCCATTTCAAATGTTTACGTGCTTGTCTTCTTTCTTCTATTTATTCTTAACAGCTCCCACTTGCTGTGGCAGAGCATTTATAAAATATTGTTCTTGTAAATACTTTTCAGCATTTCAATAATCAATATGCATGCAAATGACAGCAAAGTGCAACAGTTACTGTACGGTGTCCGGCAGTGGTCAAAAAGGATTTAAACAGTGAATTTTTAATCGATTTCTTCTTGTAAAATCAGGGATGTGGGTTCAGATGGCAATTAAATTACCACACAGCCTTGGTGTTTGTCAAAACTCAGTAGGTAATTCGGCCGGGGATTTTTATACAGGCAGTAAAATCACAGACTAACCCCTGTAAATGTTGAATATAGCTTATGTCCCCATGAGAAACCATTACTGTCTGAATCAGGCTTAAGACGGACACACCAGATGTGCAGAGCAGTGGGTCCCCAGCACTGGAGCTGTCTGAGATATATGCAAATTTATATACATGGTGTAAAACTACAAGGAGCCTTTTCCCCAGTGATGCTGATAAAGGTCTAACAGTCACAGAATATGTTTGCATTATGTGAGAATTTATACATCTGTAAACAGGCAAATTCAGAATTACAAAAAACATTAATGTGTGATAACAGATCAGACCAGTTATATTTCTAAATAACAATCACATAAACAGTATCAAAAAGTATTGCAAGAGCATATTTCTGTACATTTTTTTGAAGCAGAATACAGAACTTCACATAACCACAGGCTTGTTTTGGCATGTATGTATGGATTACATTGTAAATCCGAAATGACATGAATTTGTGCATTTTAATGTGTTTGATAGATAGTAATGATAATTTATTCAATTGCCAGCTGGTGCTTTTTTGTGAATGTGCGAAGATAGTTGAAATGACAGTCTCATTGACTCCTATGACAGAATGCAAAGCATCATTCCTGATTTGTGGGCACCAAACCAACCACCACCTCAAGGCTTTGTTTCACTCGGCAGGCTGTCGACTGATGGAGAATCAGATATCCCACTAACAGGGAAGCCAAGGGCATCAATATCTCTGCAAAGCCCAGGGAGCTTCCGCTCTAATGTGCTGTGGGGAAGCTCAGCTTTCCAGCTCCTGAGAAAAGGTGAGAGGATCCATGAACTTGAATAGTTAAATAATCCATCTTAGGTTTGAACATGTTCCAGAGAAAACATTAAAAAGTTCTTAACTAAATCCATTATGCTTCAGTGAGGCAGTTCCTCTGTCTAAATTGGATCACAGTACAGAGAAATTGCTCTCTGGCTTTAAGAAAACTGACCCTCCTCTTTCCTGGATGTTGTAGAGAGGGCTCCAGCTATTTGAGTTTGGGATCAATTAGACTGAAAGCATTTAATGTGGAAAGACAGAGGCTTGTCTAGTTTTATGAAGGCCAGGATAGACACATCAACATGTTTTCCCATCTTTTTAAATAAACAACAAGTTTTAGCACTGACACCCAAACCACCAGAACAGTGCCTGAGAAATCTTGCAGCTTTAGCTTTTCAGCTTGCTAGTTTACCGTGTATATATAAATATATATATTTAAAATTCAGAGAGACAAGATAATCTGTACAGTACATGACCTGACCTTTCCTTGACAATCAGTCACTTGTGTGTCACGCCCATGCTCATACTTATCCAGTATTCAGAGAAGTCACGGTGAGCTCAATGCAGGAAAACAAACAACACCCTTTTCACAAATGTGCATATATTTTCAATGTATTTCATAACCATTTTATAAACAATATTCACCTCTAAATTATGCATCATTTATTTCTATATAAAATAATAAAATCGATGCAGTTTATTTAAAAAATTTAAAAAAAAGAGGAAACTCTAAAATCCAAAGGAGGCAGATTAGTCCTAACTGGTGGAAATCAAATCAAATCAAATCAAGTCAAGTCAAGTCAAGTCAAGTCAAGTCAAGTCAAGTCAATGTTATCCCATTGTATCACCACTAGATGCATCTTTAGCCCTATTTATTTACAAACAGGGAGGAAAGGCGTTTTCAGGCATATTTACATATATTAAAAATTTGCATTCGTTATCAAAGTCCTTCACATTACAATAAATATAATGATTATTAATGCTGAGATGTTAATTTAAACTATTTTGTTGATTGAACAAACGAGCCAAAGAGCATAAAGAAAATGTTTATAAAGAGCTTGCAACTCATTCAGTGCTCCTCTAACAGTCACTGAAGTGAGAAACCGAAGCTGATATGGGCATGTGTGAACCCAGCTCTGAAGGGGCCAAATTAAAGTGCATGGAGTGCAAGGGCCCTGTCTGAAACTACTTTAGCTGTGCATTTCCTGGAAAGTTACTGCACACTTAGAACATTTGTCAACAAATCAGATTCAAGCATTCAACAGTCAACAGTATAAACATAACATAAACAACACAGTAGAATTTTTGATTTGAGATGTGCAACATGGGATGAATTTATTTGTTAGTTAGCTGCAATAAATACTGACACAGCTGCACTGTATTGTAACTCGTGTGTGTCCTGTATGTTAAAGTGGGTACATGCAAAGCAACCCCAATGGGATTACAGGTGAAGCTGGAGCCATAAGCTCCAGTGCTTTATGAAAATTCTTGATGGGAAAGGACTTCCCTAGTTCTGAAAACTGAGAGACATTGTTACATTGTACAAAAATGTAAAAAAAAAAGAAGAGAGATTGTAAAGGGAGGTAGTAAATGAATGTCTCTGTTCACATCAAACACAGGTGGAACAATCTAAATTTAGATGCATTTCTAAAGAATTAGAACTTAAATGCAGTTCTGCCATGACAACTCTCTGAGAGTTTAGCATGGTAAAATACACATGGCAATGTCAATGTGTCTGGTCTTGGATTGCTACTGCCAGTACACCCACAGATGTGCTCCTGTGAGCATGTAAGAAATACTGCTGCTGCACACATAACATGTATGAGATAACCCACATCAAAGCAAGACACAGAAATGGACAATACAGCTAAAAAAATGCATGTTTCTGAGTGTAAGAATAAACTGCTACATCAGCGAACGTGCATATATTCACACATACTGTATCAAGTACCCCCGAAAACAGGCAGATCTATGTACTGCTGCTGCTCCAAAGAATCGTGAGAAGCGACATTAATATCACTATCTGTGTGTGCCTGGGCTACCATGCTGACCGGCTTAACACTGGTGGCCTATGGCTATGTGAGCCTTGACCGGCTTAACACTAGTTAGAATGCGCACTATGTTAAACAAACAGAAGAACTTTGTGAGCAGATGAGAGAAGACCCCAGCATCCACCTGAGCAAAATATATTAATTAAGTAATTTGATAACTGTCATTGATATAACTTTTATTGTGTATTAAAGCCATTAGGAATTAACCGCACACTTAGCACAGGTATGGAAAACATCGACCTAAGAAATAAGAAAACGTGAATATTGAGGTTAAGCAGCTAAATATGGCCAACCCCGGTTGAAATGCATACAAACGGGAATGCTTTTATTTAAGCATTTTCTCATGTGCTTAACTTGTTGGCATGTTCTCAGAACAATTATTTCATCCTGTGAAAATCATTTTGAAATCGGACATTGTGTTACCATGGAAATGGTACTTTAAAATCTTTTGGTGGTCTCCTCCCCCTTAGTAGGCACTGTCAAGTGTCATATTACAAAATGCATTATGGTCTTTTAGAATCAAACCTTTTTAAAATCTTGACAACAAACATATCATTGGAAAGGTCTCAGGATTCTCAGGATTCTATTTTGAGATAAAAGTAATATTGACAGAGAAATCTAGACATTTGTGACAATTCTATGGAGTTTGGATGGCACCCGGTGGCTGTTTGTGGTATGACACCCTAAATAAAATCTCACAGGAACCTCAATTTTTTTCATATCAACTTCAAATTTGGAACATAACTTATTTAGACATACGGCTTTAATTTTATACCAGTTTTAGAGTAAAACCTGTTGTGTAAAATATGTATTATATATAAAATAAAATAAAATTAATACAGTGCATTTTATTTACAGTAAATTTAAACTTCTATAGATAAGTTGAATCTTCTTTGAAAAGTTTCCATTTTCTCAATAATCTGTTGATTTTCTTCTTTAAAAAGAGACCAATCTCAGGTCTGTGTTCCAAAGTGTTCATAAATTACAACAATTTAAGTTTGGATAGTGCACTTTCATGCCTATTTTAAAAACTGGGGGGGTGACAGTTAAGGACTTGGTTAAAACGGTCTCTCCCAGGAGGACATGGACAGAGGAGCAGGGCTGACTGAGAGGATTGTCCTTCTTCTTGGCTCTATCTTTCTCTGTTTGTGTGTCTTTGTCTCTTGACTGGCAGTCTCTGTGGTATTACTGGACACCGATCAGCTGTTGCAACACCTCCCCCTGCTGGAGGCTCTGCATTGACGTGCTTATGAAGAAAAGGAGCTAGCCAAGTCTCATTCTCTGTAGCTCTCTCTCTCTCTCTCTTTGTCTTCTCATACAGGTTGTTCTGACACACCGGTTTGATATGCTCTCCATGTGCAAACAGAGATATTGCTTTTTGGACAGCACGGTATCTAATGCAATCAGAATGCTGGGCTGTTTTGTGTCAGCACTGGACATTGCTCATATCCCATTTCCCTTTTTTTCTTCTTCTTCTTTTTTTTTCGTTTTTACAAAGGGCACTCAGAAAGGGTGGGTAAATGCAGAATTTCCATATTTATGATTACAGGCCGCTTCAAAGATGTGTGAGGGAACCAAAATGATGTCTTCTTTTTTCGGTTTGTCTCACTGCTCCTCTCAGTCAGTCATCTACATTCTCCCTGCAAACCTGGCGACTGTAGCACACACTTTCAAAGCAAAGTCAAAGGTACACATGGGATGAAATTAAATTTTGCTAACGTGATAAAGATTCCAATTGGTTGCCTTTCATTCGCTGCCGACTCATTTACTGTTGGTTCAGTGTCTAGTTGCAGAAAATGTGATGTAACTGAATTTAAAACCTGTGAAGAGACACACTGAGTCAATAATGTTTTGACTTTAAGGTTAAGAAAGGGGACGTGCCCAGCAGCCCTATTGAGAAGACCGGCTTAGACCAACATGGAAACCAGTATAAACTTAGTCTAGTTGTTGGATCAGTGCAGCCCTGCTGTTCATCTGCCAAGGGAGATTTATATATACAAAATGTCCTGTTTCCCTGCTAATTATGTATTGTAAATATAAAAAATACCAATAAATTACCAATAAATAATAATAAAAAGGATTGCAAAACAATAAAAAAACAACGTATAAAAACAAGGTATGACATTACACAAACCTCTCACTTAACTATGCACTGAATCTTTTATTTCCCATAAATATTTATATTTCATGCACATGTGTAACATTTTAACCGAACTAGTATGAAATATATTTTAATGATTACATCTATACACATGGGTAACTGATATGTGTGATGAATCACTAATTAATTTTGTACTTCAAAACATTCACACATATGTCCTGTGGGACACACATGTTGATCTCTATTAATATTCTTTTCTCACTTCTGCACATATTTTCACTTACCTATATCAGTTTACACCTTCAGATATCTTTTTAGATAAACAATGGCTGTAAAAAGAAAATCGTAATAAATAATCTTGATTAATCAAAAGCCGCTATTAATAAAACATCCTAATAACTCTCTATTAATGCCTCCAACATTCAAGATATGCATTGCACTTATATGAATTTTTGTGTTTAAAACATAATATAATTAAGCAATAGCGCACGAACGAGAGGGCTGTCAGCACAATCGCAGCTGCCACCACTAACTAGCAGTTTTAGTTATATTTAAATCATTGATCTCATAATATTATTTATGCAATTGCAGAGTAAATGGATTTTGTTAAAAGTGATTTAATTAACATAAAATATTGAACAGTACGTAACTTTATATTTATATTCCCATCAGTCTGGAGTGAGTCAGCTCCCAGCCCTTTGTTCGCTTCTCTTTAAATGGCTTGTTTGCTTTGGCTCTCCTCACACGTCATCTCGCCAGCACCAGGCAGATATTTATGTGGGATGGCAGCTCTTATGACTCTTTGTTTTTTAAATGTTGTTTGGCCTCCAACTATGCCTCAGTCCAACAACCCCTGTTGTGAATTATTATTGTTAAGTCTGGTGCGAAGAACCACGGAGCACAGAAATAAGTCATTAGAGTCTGAGCACATCTCCACTGTAACATCTGGTGAGCTCAGAGACAGGGGAAAGCAGCATCCAAATGCAGCGTTTTATTAAAGTAATATAGAAAATACAATTAATTCAGGAACCGGAATACAAAACACAAAGAGACCAAACTGAGCTCACCAACGCAACATGCATGATAGCACAACAACAGAGAACAAACACAGCAAACAACCAATTTTAGCCTTAAGATAATGCATATTTTATAATAAAATTGTATTTATTTTATGCACTCATTTTTAAACAATTATACCACATACATAGTAAATAATTTACAGTGGGAATGATACATTTGTGAATACTTTGAAAATATCTGGATTTCTGCACTGATTAGTCATAAAATGCAGCCTGGTCTTTATTTAACTTACAATTACAGATAAATAAAACACAAATAATTGTATTTTTCACATTTTTTATTGAATACATTGACTAATCATTCAGAGTGCAATGTGTAGTAAGTGTGCAACCCTGAATTTATTAACTTGCACCCTGCTAACAAAAATGTGTTTGAAGAACGTTTTGCTAACGTTAGTATTAAGTTCTCAAAATGTTGTTTCTGATTGTTGCCTGAACGTTCAAAAGGTGAAGTATATTTTATTGTTTTAAAAATGTTTTTCTTTTTTTTCTTGGTTATACAAACATTCCATTTTATCATTTTGCAAACATTATGGGAATGTTACTTTTGAATGTTCACCAAACAAGTAGTATAGCAAAATAATAATAATAATAATAATAATGTTAGATAAATGTCCAACTAAAACATTTCAGAAAAATGATTACATTTGCATTATAGGAAGGTTATTAAATAACATATAACTTTGAATAAACATTCCATGAACCCTACTGGAAAATGTTTTAAAAACATTTATAAATTTCAATATTTTATTTGGAAACACTAGAAGAGTAAAATGTGGGAAGGTTTGTCAAAGAACACTGGCATCTAACAATGCCTTGGAAAAACAGTTCATCTTAAAAAATAAAGCATATACATAAACCCAAACAGGAAATAAACCAGTTGTCGAATAAGCATGTGTCCTATTCTGTATCCGAAAATCTCTTGTTATGAATAGAGATGTGCTCATTCCACATGAAAGGTACATTTCTTAAAATGGTCTGTTTGATTCAGGGACAGGCCCACTTTGGGAAATGTTCTTGAAATCTAAATTTTTGCTGCTTTTAGTGTCGAAAAAATTACTTTATAAGCAGACCTCGGGGGGAAATTGAAATCATTAAAAAATGTATAACACTATCAAGCTATTAAGCTGTAATCATTTTAGGAGGAACCACAAACCTGACCTCAGACCAGCATTTAAAGAGAACATTACCTGCTCTGATAAGCACCTTAAATACCACCATTTACTTCTCATTAGGTTCTTATCATGAACTAACTAGCACATTGATTTTATTACACTATTTGTAATTTGTGTAATAGTGGAGTCTGTGTAATAGCGATCCCTCAGACTCCCAGCCCTCCTCTGATTCCTCTTGCATCATGAGCAAGGAAGTCCGGGAGGGTTGGAGAAGACGAGGTGGGCACAGGGATGCTTGACTGAAGGAGCATCGTGGTTACATGACCGTCTTCAAGCATGCCTCAGCTGCTCTGGAGGAAGCACAAGCTGTGCTTCACCGGAGGTGGGGGTTTGCACAGGCCTCATCTATGGGTCTCAACAAATTAACACTTCATCACCGTAAAAAAAGTTAGCTGAAATAATACTCTTTTTCACAGAGTACACGACAATCGCCTGTGCCCTGAAGATAACTGAGAGAGACTGTAAGTACTGAGAATAAAGGACCTTCAGACAGTTTGGGAGTGACAACACTATTCACTACTAGGTGAACTTTCTTTTAATCTTTATGTTTAGCTTGCTTTCCAGTGAAAACATCTGGTAAGGCTTTATAATGACTGTATTTGTGTTTTTTTTTTTTTTTTTTTGTGAAGAGTTGTCTGTAAGGACCGAAATAAACAGAATTGAATTGAATTGAATACATGAATAATCAAGACATAATACTTAAAATAACATGAACTATTGATTAGTGAAGGCAGGAACTAATCATGAATCAATAAAAAGCTATTCTTCTGAAGTCATTCGGACTTGTGCATGAATAACGATTCAACAATATATGGCTGTGAAGAAGAGCATTGATACAGTGCGATGAAGTTCACCAATCACAGCAGTAGTTAATGCCTTCTTAAATGAAATGTTTTTGACAGATTGAAAATAAGGACAATTATTTTACAAATATTTGAACTTTTTGGTTACAAAAAAACACTAACTTCATAAGACCACACGACTCCTTTAATTATGAGGTAAACATAAAAATATCATGCAAGCGTACAGGACTTTCAAAGATGACGCTTCAAAAACTATACAAAGTGAACCAGACAAAGTAAGCACAGAGAAGTGACACAGAAGCACAGAGGACATTGTTTCACAGTGCACTGATCATGCTGCAAACTCATGAACCCATGTATGACATTTGGCCGGAACCGATGGTTTCTGCTGCACCGTCATGTGGAAACAGTTCAGTAGTAAAACGTAGTTAAGCAGTTTTCTGATCCTCCATTGAAAATGTATGTACGGTATACTGTCCATGTCCAGAAAGGTAATAAAAACATTATCAAAGTAGTCCATACATTTTGGTCCAAAAATAACAAAAATGACGACTTTATTCAGCATTGTCTTCTCTTCCGGGTCTGTTGTGAGCGCGTTTACAACACTGCAGTGACGTCGCTGACGTACGACGCTGCTGGCGTGTTATCTTTGTTATTGGGCGCACCAGAAAACACGTCAGCAGCGTCGTACGTCAACAGCATCGTGAACACGCTCACAACAGACCCGGAAGAGAAGACAATGCTGAATAAAGTCATCATTTTTGTTATTTTTGGACCAAAATGTATTTTCGATGCTTCAACAAAATTCTAACGGGCCCTCTGATGTCACATGGACTACTTGAAGATGTTTTTATTACCTTTCTGGACATGGACAGTATACCGTACATACATTCTCAATGGGGGGACAGAAAGCTCTCGGACTAAATCTAAAATATCTTAAACTGTGTTCTGAAGATGAACGGAGGTCTTACGGGTTTGGAACGACATGCGGGTGAGTCATTAATGACATAATTGTCATTTTTCGGTGAACTTACCCTTTAACAACCACCTAATTGTACCTGCAAGTCTGGCATGCTAAGGTTTTTGGCATCTGCATGAAATCAGAGTAAGTTTGACCACATTTCTCGTGTTGAATGTAGCTCTAGTTCTCAGTTGTGACTGGCTCGGACACCTGGATGGCAAAACATTCCTGTTATTGCAACCAATTTTCATCGACTCGTGTTGCTGCTATGAAACAAAGACTTTGCACTGGGTGGAAGATATAATTTCTGTTGCTCATCAGGCAGGTGAGTTCAGTATTTCAGCTCACTACTAGGGAGTGTTGCTTCTTCTCTGGCTTTATCTAACGGTGCATCTTTGGAGGACATTTGTCTAATTTGATTCACTTTTATAATCTGGACATGGATTTGACTCCTGGTTCCCTCACGTTTGAACAGATGACAGTTCATATTCCTCTATTTACCAGTGGTTTGGTGCTAGCATTAGCTACTGACACAGTGTCACGTGAACCCATGAAAGGGAATGTCTAATGAAAGGCTGTGGCAGAACGCAGCATCTCGTTCCCTACTCAGGGATGCCCTTGGAAAACAAGGCAAACGTATGCATCAAGCTAATTAAAGCAACAGAAATGAGCAAAACTGATAGATTACTTTTTTCTTTTATTGTATGACTAATGAAGATAATCAAATTCTACAGGGCCATAACATTTAATCAAGAAAGCAAACCTTTACAAAGACGACTTCCCAGTGTACAGTACAGAATAAATCATACTTTGCCTCTGGACTTGTGCACATTGCTGTTTGCATCTATGACCATTTATGCACACGTTCATCCTTTGAGTTAGTAGTTACTTCAACTTTTGTCAAGCACAAATGCAGTTGTTTTTAATTACAGTATGAGTTGGATTTCTTCAGTACATTGCAAAATCTAAAATTAAACCACTTTCACAATCTGGTATGCCTATGAAATGCTATAATCTCCCATAAAACAAATAAAATAAAATTACAAGTTCTTAATCCAAAACACAGGTCATCAAAAATATATTATTAGATGCAACAAAACAAATCTAAATATACTGTATATAGTATTTGTTGTGTAAATAATACAATACACTGACTGAAATATTCTTTTAAATATTTTTTTTTTTATTGCCATTCCCATTACCCCGGCTTTAAAATAGATTATCCAGATCTGAACCACACATCTTTACATGCTTTCAGAATGACAAACAGTCCCACGGCTAAATAGGGTGCACAGCTCGTAACTGACTTTTTACAATATATATTGAAAACAACAGTGAGGAGTGAGAAGCTAAGTAATATGGTTCAAAGCTATCCTTGCATAGCACAAAGCTGACTAAATAAATATCAAATATGCCTATAATGTGCAAAATGCATAACAAGAGGTTGGTTCAAATAAAATGTCGCATCTTTAAAACAAGTATCATCATGGAAAATCTGTGTGTGTGTGTATATATATATATATATATATACATATATATATATATATATATTATATATATATATATATATATATAAAAATCTGTGTGTGTGTGTATATATATATATATATATATACATTGAACTCATAATTTTACCGCGTTCACAAAAGTCTGGCTCCAAAGAAATCCATGACTGTGCATTTGTATACGGTTTTCACACATATCCCAGAGTAATCTGGCACAAACTCAGCAAACTCCAAGACAGTCAAAAAGCTCTAAAATAAAGAGGGGTAACATGACATTTATCCGCATCATGTAGCCCACATAATTTGACAAAAATATCCTGATCCAGTGGCATACCCCAAAAACGTCCATTTAAAAATTTTGTGTGTTCGTTGTTTTGAAAAAGAAAGAACGAAGAGCTTCACGTAAAGTAACAAACTGACAAAACAGAGGAGTACTGCCAACTTATAAGAGCTTCTTATAAACATACCAAGAAGAGCAACTCAAACTGATCATAATGGTGTGCCTTTTATCACTTCGATCACAAAAAAGCCCTTACTAATCTATATTGCTACATCAAAGTAAAGTATGATCATATGTAAAAGTTCCTCATTTAAGAGAACTTTTTTTTTTCTCCCAGTCCAAAAATAGAGAGGATACTCTTTATAAGTTTGGTTTCTTTTCAAGAGGAGCAACTGACATGCCACAAACATAAAAAATTTGGCATTGTTATAGCACTACAAGACATATTTATATGTAGAACAGTGTATTCACATACATGGCTAATCGCTAGACATGTCTTCTTTTAGTTTTCATTAACGAGCAGTGACAAACATGTCTGTAATGGAATAAATGTTCACTATGGGCTGTGAGACAAAAGGCAGTGTGGCTGATACTTCTTCAGTGATGTTTTTGAAAGGTTGCCCATATCTAATCCAAAGAAACAAGGAGAGCACCTTCTAAGAGAGCACCCTCTTAACTTGCAAATATATACAAGGCACTACTCTTGATCCGCTCGGACTCGTTCACTTTAAAGTGATAACTCTAGTGCCATCATTTTATATCCTGTGAGCGCCCGCCACAAGTTCTCTTTCAAAAAGCATCTACCAAAATAAAGAATAAAGAGCATTTTAGTGCTAAATATAAAATTGCATTCCGACACCAAGACAGACGTTTACAATCTTTCTAAGTATATACTTTAGTCCCTCTTTTTAATAGTTTTCATTTATATGTATCGGCACACGGTTAATCATCAAAAGGTAAATCGAAACTAGTATCTAGTTGATCTTAAAAACCAAACAAATAAAAATTAAATAAATATTTATATACCCGGATATCCTCAAAGATCTGCACGAATCGAAACACAATGCACTCTCTCTCTCTGTACCTTGTAGTTACATTTAGCAAAGCTCAAAATTAATATCGACATCTCTAAGATTTTATAATATTTACATGAAAACAAAATAAATAGTATGCTTTATGATATACACATTAATCTTTTCTCTACACTTTTTATATCCATGAGTAAATGATTGTTTTTTTTCCCCACTGAGACATGTTTTATTGCTGTTAATGGAACCCTAGTAGAATATAAAGTCAAATAACAGAACACAGGCTTAAGAGAAGAAACAGAGGAAATCAAGCTGTGAACTGGGTATAGAAAGCTTCACCCATGCAAACTTATTCCAGGTGCATTGCTAATGTAATGCAAAAACATATTTTATGTTAAAAGAATCTTAAAAGAATAGTTCACCCCATTTTTTTTTTTATTTCACCCTCATGTTGTTTTAAACCTGTCGGCTGTTTGTGTATTTTTTTTTTTTCTTTTCTTCTGGAACACAAAAGTTGTCAAAATGTTTACGCATACAACAACATAGTCAGCACATATGTCCAAAAAGGACAAGAAAAAAATAAAAAGCACCATAAAAATACTGAATATCATCTAGACGTCTGTGTGGTAGATTCATGTGAGGACTTGGAAAAAAGTGCATGGAAACTTTTACTTTTATGTTGCTTGTAGTTGGCTTTGGGGCTCGACAGATATGATATAGCTGCTAAACTGCCATCGTAACGAGAAGAGCAAAGTGTCTCCTTTTGTGTTCTACAAGAGCATACAGGATTGGAACAACATGAGGGAGAGTATTTAATGACAGAATTCCTTTTTGGGTTAACTATTCCTTAAGGAAGGGAGTATTAAACTATAATTCTATGTGCATTTGCAGAATAGCATTTTCTCAGGTCTGATATACTGTCGGATTGTATATATAGTAAGTTTGAGTTCCCTTCCAGTGCAGTGGTTTGTACATAATACAGTCCCTCTCGTTATTATCTAGGAAGATACAGTATGTTACATATGTGGACACAAACTTGAAAGTGGGAGCTTGACTATTATTGAAACAAATTTGAGACAAATTGTTTCGTTTCAATTTTTTTTTTGTTGTTGTTGTTATTGTTTAGAAACATAAGAAAGAAAGAAAAGAGAGAAAAACAGAGGAGATAGAATTAGTGTGGCTGCAGGGCGCCCTGTATTTTGGGTTTTTTATTCAAGTAAGTTGCCCAGTATACCAAGTTAAAGGTTCCGAAGAGCAGCGGGAAGGCTATTCTGGCGATCCTGTCGATCTTGCTCACGCTGTTGAAGGTCTTCTTGGCCTCGGGGGGCTTGGGTTTTGGCTCTTCCTTGGGCTCGGTTGGCGGAGGGGGGGCACTTTTAGCAATAGTTGCCAAACCAGGGTCTCTGGCAATGTTCGGAGCAAACGTCGTCGCCGTCGCAGCGGTGTAGGTGTTGTTCTTTTTCAGCAATGACTCCTTCTTCTTCTTTTGCTGTAAAGGAGGTCAACAGGAAGGATGTCATCAGCTGTTACGATCACACAGTATTGCTGATATCTAACTATAGAGTCATTGAGATTATTCTTCATATATTTATTTCCCATGGGTTTTTTTTTCTTTTTTTTCAGTTTATGAGCAAAACAAGGTCTGCGGAAAACATAACTTGACGATACTTGGACGTTCTGTTCTGCAACATAAACTGCACACACTTATCTTGTTACTTATTAGAAACATGTTTTCAAAATTTAACTGCTTCACAATTTGTGTTTTCGGGATGGGTGTGTGTAATTTACCGTGCAGAGCAAAACATCCAAGTATCGTCAATTGATGTTTACCACAGACTTGTTTTGCTCATAAATTGCAAAACCCCATTATAAAAACCCATAGGAAAATCTCAAGGGAATCCACAGCAAATTAGTTTTCCAGATTTTGTATTTCGCAGTGATTTTATGTAAGGAACAGATTCAGTATTTGCTGTTCTTTGGATTTATACGATTTTAAATAAGGATTTATAATGTGGTGTCAAACGATTAGTCGCATCCAAAAATAAACTTTTTTGTTTACATAATATATGTGTGTGTACTGTGTATATTTATTATGTATGTATATATATATATATATATATATATATATATATATATATATATATATATATATATAGATATATAGTATATATTTTTTAAATATTAACATGTATATATTTATATTCAGATCATTTTTCTTATATATATACATGCATGTGTGTGTACTCACTTATACATAATAAATATACACAGTACACACATACAGTATAGTATGTAAACAAAAAAAACTTATTTTGATGGCACTAGTTTAAACGTTACGTTGCAATTAGTCTTGAGATGAATAAGAATCAAATGCTGTATGTTTGAGGTCACTGCTGTTAATGCTGATGTTTATAATGTTTGAGCAATCCAATAGCATTCAGATTTCAGTCATTGACAGTTGCTTGGTTATAATTTCTTAGCGCATTACAAAATTACTGTAATTTAATTACTTTTCCCTTAAGTAAAAAGTTAGGGATTACTCTTAATTTTACTGTAATTTAATTAGTTACTTCTGCTGTAATTGCATTATATTCTGTATAGACTTTAGAACAATTCTATAAAAAGCAATAGTGGATTTAACATCAAAATTCAACATCTTATGTTTTTAACGAAACCTTCTCCCTTTAAACACTTTGGTGAGTTGAATAATAATTTATGCAGTTTTATAATATTAATTTGAAAGGATTTAAAGAGCAGTTTTATATCTATCTGTGTATTGGTCATTGATATGGGATTTAGAAAGTAGTTAGTAGAAAGTAATGCAATACTTTAAGAGAGTACAGTTATTGAATTACACTGTTTGAGATGTAACTAGTCATTAATTACTGTTTTAGAGTAACTCGCCCAACACAGCTCATAACTAGATTAAAAAAAATGTTTTAAAACCAACGCTGATGACCAGCAAGTCTGAATTAATTTTACAAGCCTAAAATTTCAAGGTTACCTTTGCATACTGTACAGTTTATTAGGAATGACAAATAAATACATTAGAATGTATGTAAAATATAGATTATAAATTATATTTCAATGAAAACAACTAATGTATACGCCATGTTCTCACATGTATTTGGCTTTATCCAGTGGATGTCGCTAGTGTAACCTAATGTCACCCAGTCTGTTGCTTACATTAAGTTATTATCAGAAGAAAATTTATTATTATGAAAAAATCGTTTTTACAAGCTATTAAGTCATTATGAGAAATTTCATCATTATGTGAAAGTGTCCAATTTTTACAAGAAACTAAATGCATATTATGATAAACAGTATGAAGTATGATATGAAGTCATAATAATGAGATTAAAAAAACAAACAAACAAACAAAAACATTACATTAACTCACAATTGTGAGCAATCTCATATGAGATACTAAGTCAAAATTATGGAAACGTTTCTGATTGTTACCGTATAGTAAGTCATCACAATGAGATGTTAGAACATAATAATATATACAAAATTATTTTCTCTCAATTTTATAACACTAAGTTTTGAGATTTTTCTCATTATAATGATATACTGTATTAAGTCGTTAATTTTCCTAATATAATGTTGTAAATAATAATAATAATAATAATAATAATAATAATAATAATAATAATAATAATAAAACACTTTCAGTGAATGGAACACAGTAGCTTCAAAATATCATAACATGAGAGTAAGAAAATGATGACAGTTTTCATTTTTATGATCAAATACTTCAATGACATATGACTAAAACATTTTGTTTTCCTCTTAATTGAAAGCTGAAATGGCTTTACCTTTTCGGGCACCACACTTTTCCCGTCCCAGGCGTACCCCCTCTTGGTGAAGTAGTTTACAGTGGCAAACTCAATGAGAGCCGAGAAGACGAAGGCGTAACAGACGGCGATGAACCAGTCCATGGCTGTAGCATAGGCCACCTTGGGCAGAGAGTTTCTCGCGCTGATACTCAGGGTGGTCATGGTAAGGACAGTGGTCACTCCTGCAGTGGTCAAAGCATAGGGAAAGCACCTGCATTAAACAACTATATGCCAAAAATTTATCAGTCTGAGAGAAAACAAAACAGTGTTTAAGTTTAATAGTGTTGAATAGTGCTGGACCCCTTTTGTCTTCAACAAGTTCACGGAAACATTCCTCAGAGCTCTGATACTCAGGTAGGCTGTGGTGTTTAAACGATGCTCAACTGGTTCTGAGGGGCCCAAAGTGTGGCAAGAACACTCTCAAACCTCTTGTGTCCTTACGCCAAAATTCTGACTCTACCTTCTAAATCGAGAAATTGAGGACCATCAAAGCACGCAACCCTTTTCTAGTCTTCTCTCGTCTGGTTTTGGTGAGCCCGTGTGAATCGTAGCCTCAGTTTCCTGTTCTTTGCTGACAGGAGTGGCACTCGGTGTTGTTTTAAGGCTCTGAGATGCTCTTCTGCAAACCTCGCTTGTAACGAGTCGTTATTTGAGTTACTGTTCTCTTTCTATCAGCTCAAAGCAGTCTGGCCATTCATGCCACAGTCACTTAGGCCATGTCCACACTAATACGTTTTCGTTTGAAAATGCATATTTTTCTCTCCGTTTTGGCCTTCCGTCCACACTGAGAGGCGGTTTTTTTAAGGAAAACGGAGCTTTTTAAAAACGCTCTCCAAAGTGGATAAATTTGAAAACGCCGTTTTCGTGTTGTAGTGTGGACTGTGAAAACGGAGGCTTTTGAAAACGATGATGCAAGTTTAGTCATGTGACGCATATTAACCAATAGATATCCATGTTTATACTGGTATTGTGCGCGTTATATGCTATGCACTTTCACACTATTGCTATAGATGTGTTACTTTGTACACTCTTCATATCACAGTCCTGCAAAGATGAAAGCAAATTTACTCGCGATCGCGAGTTGCGTTATAGATCAGACGTACAATCGTGAGTGTGTGCGACCTGGACGCGTCAGTGAATGGGGAGTTATTTTCGTAAATAAAATATATAAAATTTCCTGTCAGAAAAACTGCATGAAAACGTTTCATGTCTGTTCCATGTGTAAAATCTGCAGTGAGCTTTTTTGAGGTTTTACGCATGCGCAGAAAGCGAATTTAACTTTTTCTGATGTTTCTGTGTGGATGAGACTCTTTTGGAAAACGCTTGAAAACGCTAGTGTGGACGGAGAGCGTTTTAAAACAAAAACGCCGTTTTCAAATGTATCCGGATTAATGTAGACGTAGCCTTAAATCAACTTTCTTCCCCATTTTAATGCTCAATTTCAACTTGATCAGCAGATCATCTTGACCATGTCTACATGCAATGAGTTGCTGCCATGTGATTGGCTGATTAGATATTTGTGTTAACGAGCAGGTGAACAGGTGTACCCAATAAAGTGGCCAGTGAGTATGCAATTATATACTTTATGAAAAAATCAGTACATCTGATATTTACGGATATTTAAGGTGTGCGCTGTATGAAAGAATAATGTTTCAAGCAGCTACTTTATATCTAGTTTAGTCCTTTATCTATCAATATGCTGAAGATAATGTTGTCATTTATGTAGCTGACAGCAAATATCTGCATTTAAGACTAATACAAAGCTAAAATTATATTAGAATGCTACATTAATTTAACAATGACTTTGTCTTTCAGATGAACGCTAACCTATATTAAAATAAAAATGTTAATTTTAGTTATTCTTCCCTCATTAATAAGAGCCTTCCAAAAGAATAAGTGAAACTTCTAAGCAATCATTTGTTCTATCAGAGCAATGGCTTCTATAGCCACAAGATTTCTATTCTCAGTATCTTGAGTGTTCATTTCTGCTGCTCCACAGATGTTCTAATCATTCATTAGCATACTCTGTCACCAATTCAATTCAGAGATAATTTATACAGACCTTCCTGAAGTACAAATAAGTTCTGAGAGCCTTTTTTCGGTGTTGTGACCATGCTTCCTCAAAGAGAGCTCCTGTAATGAGGCAAGATCTGCAGTAGACAATGTACTCAGTACTCTGTAAACTTTAGAACACGTTTTCAATGTGAACAGTGACAGCTGGCAAACATTCGTTAGTATGAATTATGTGCTCGGTTGAATGTAATTAAATTGAAACTGTAGTGCATCTTTTATTCCTGCTGTCTCTTCTGCACAACACGTGCCTGAACCTTCCTCCTGAAGTCAGACTGATCCTCTGACCAAACACTGATTCTCACAGCATCATTACAAATGTTTGTTATTTGTTCTTTAGCTAAGTAATACCCGAGAAACACCAAGCTGCTGTTTGCTTTCACGTGACAAACGCATCAGTAATGTATCTTTGGTACTTTATTTTCTATTTATAATTATAATTGTTTGAATTTTTTGTTTAGGTTTTGTTTTGTTTGTATTTTTTATGTGAAATGATGTTTTTCAGTTGTTTCTCATCCTGTAGAGATACACACAACGCTAAAGCTCTAATTAGGTTAGTTAGCATGGTTATTACAATGTTCCACTCAACTTAATATTGAACATTTGTTAAGATGATCCATATCTTTTAACAACATTTTCCTTGACGCACACAACAGGATAGCAGACAAATTAAGGAACAATGAATAATGAGATTGCAACAATAATGAAATTAACTCTCAAAGGTGATCGGTAACGTTGTTAGGGAAAGAAAGCCTGTGGAGAGTATGATAGAGAAAAAAATTAAGAGCTTATTTTCTTTTTGGCAAGCATGTAATAAAACAATTAAATGTTGATAAAGTTATAAATTTTTTTTGGATCCACATTATGTCTTGTCTGAAATGATTTTTGTGTGTGTACTATTTAAAAAAAAAAATTCTGTGGCATTACAGTGTTATTGCCCATATGGTGCTATCTGGACATTTCTCTGTTTCTTTGAGCATCCCAACCAAACAGAGACAAAGCTCAAGCAATGGTGTGAGTGTGTGACGAGACTATCAGTCTAACTAACCAACAGGAGACAGAGGAGTGTTCGAGAGACATTGAAATAATTATTCTTGCATTTCCCAAGAAACACCAAACTGATGCTACTGAAAAAAACTTCAAGAAAATAGGAACAAATTCTAGTTTCTTATGAAATATTCAACACTTTCTCCTTCTAGGCAAGGCCTAATTTCCATATTACTCTCAGAAAAGCATGGTGAAATTTAGTTTATCTGTAGTGTTGAAGACTTCTTAAAAGGGCCTTTTCAGCAGTTTTGTTTGGTGTAATTTCAGTTCTGGCTGTCTTGAGTTATTTAGCCATTTCTCTTTCTCTCCACACTGATAATATTAAGCTCAGTTCTATGTCTCAGCAATGTTATCCTGGTCTTGAGACCTTTCCAGCAGCAATATGAATCTTCTCTCTGGTGTAATTTCCTTCAAAACCCCCAGGTCTCTGGAGGAATATCTTCAGCACAGTATGTTGTGCTGCTGCTTCTGTGATATACAGGTAGTTCCTACTATGGACCCATAATACTGGTCATCATTTTGCTTTAACATCATAGTCTTGTGACATTACTGACTTCTTCACACCAACATAAACCACACTATCGGCATTATGCCTCGTTATATATCAAGTTATGGAACTGCAGGGCCATTTGTCAGTGTGTTGTTAAAGGGATAACTCACCAAAATTAAAATTTACTCGTGCTGTTCCAAAACAGACTTTCCGTAGAACACAAATAGAATTATTTAGCAGAATGTTCCAGGCTACTGGACGTGGACAGGACAGTGGTGGTCATCATTTACTCTAATTATAAGGAAAGGAGCTGCTTGGACATTCTGCTACATATCTTTTGTGTTCCATGCAAAGAAGAAAGTGATACAATATAACATAAGCTTGAATAAATATTGACAGAACTGTACCGTTTAGGTAAGTTTTCCCATCAGTCAAGTATGTACAGAAAGATTATTATTTATTAGGAATGCAGAATGTGTTTTTTTTCACTCGTTTTGGCTAATAGTTGTTTTTTTTTTATTTTGTTTTTGTTTGATAGTTGATAATGTTTTTTTTGTGCAGACATTATAAACATTTTTTAATTTTGGTTAGTTTTGAGCAAAAACTTACTTGTTTGAACTAAATAAACTATAATAAAGTTACACTGAGGGTACAAGCTGCTGTTTAGATTTTAAGCCGATTCCGATAACGTTCCAATAATATTGTGCATCCCTACCATTTATGCTTCCTGTACTTATTCAGATCTTAAGTGCTTGTGTCCTAACACTTGTCAAGTTCAGTGTCATGACTCAAGATGTTGTTTCTTCACCAAAAGTGTCAAAAAGAGAAAAATGACAGATGACGTTCCTGAAGATGATGAACTATAAAGCTGACATTATGGGAATACGCTTCAGGTGGGACAGTTGTCTGAAGTCCAGTGAGATTTTCATTCCAATTCATTAGCTTATGACATTAACGCCGCCCTCCAAAGAAACCGGCGTCACCACTTCTCAGGTTTCTTTTCTTCATGAAAACGGTTTATCTGCCTGTGCTATCTTCAGAGTTCTATTGTGGTTCAGCAACTCACTTTAGGTGGAGTTTAAATCCCTTTAAAGTGGAACACAATGCTGTTTCTTTTCGAGAAATGGAGAAAGGTTGGCGTTGTACTGGTTCTGTCCATTTACTTCAAGGGCCAGTTGCATAAACATAGCCACTATGTTAAGACTGTGTCTTAAGAACTAGTTTGATCAACTAGTAGCTAACCAAGAGGTAATCAGACTTACTTTCCGGATTCAAATTAGAGCCTTTTCATAACTGACTTTAAGAAGTCATGACCAGTCTAAAAAAAAAAGATTAGTTGACTAACTTTTTAAGACTAGTCTAAGCGGTTTATGCAGCCGGCCCCTGTGTTTTGGAATCTGAAGAGTTTGGCATTGGGCAGGCGACGCTCTTCCCTCTTGAGTGTTCAGGAGGCACAGACCGATTTGTCGCTTCAGGCTATCAAAATTTGTCTTGTGCAGTCAATTGCTCCACAGCTGATTCTGCTCTGTCTGCTAAATGGAGGTTTGTGCATGATACTGGGATTTTCATCTGCTGAAAGACTTGGTGGACAAAGTTCACCAGTTCCAGTTCTTCCCTTAGGCCTGGCATTATCACCTTGTGCTTTCACACAGTGCATGGACACTGCTCTGGCTCTGTTCAGGCTCAAGGGCATATGTGTTTTTAATCACCCTCGAGGACTGGCTGATTTTAACACAGTCTGAGAATTTGGAGTCTCAGCATTGACACATTGTTCTCAATCGCCTACAGAGGCCAGGTCTAAGAATATGTCTTCAGAAGAATGTTTTGTATTGCTGGGGGTGGAACTGAATTCATGAGTCCAGTCATTTTGTCTTTGTCTGAATAAATTCAGAGCATATCGAGCCATTCCAGTAGGTATATATATATATAAAACAATTGTGTCACATCCTTGGCCCTTTAGTCATGTTTCAATCAAAGTGCATTTGCAGAATACAAGTTCACAGAATCGAGAATATCAGTATAGTTTTGCAAGGCTGCAGTGGAGCGACCCAGCAAGAACTAAGGCACAGACAGCCCTCAGATGCAAACGCTTGGGAATCCAAAGTGCCCAGTCAGGAGACTTGATTCAAGGGTAGCCGACATGCTGACAGAAAAACAAAATCTTCCCTCTCTGATATGTGCTACATTATACATCACACAGACACGCAGAATCCTCCTGGCACAGTTTAAAACTTTGAATGCTGTTGTGCTCATTGTCAAATTAAGAATTTATGATTTTGCAGTTTGCATGCGTCTTCTATAAAAGCACTAACAATCGATGCATGCAGCCTTTTAATAAAGTATTGAAGAAAACTGTAACTGAAAATAGACGACTTTTTAAGACCAAGTAAGAAACAGAAAAATGTAGATTTTTGTCAAATAAAAAAATTTAAATAAAAAAGAACCCAAACCCTTGTTCTGTTCCAAAACCTGCCGACCTTGATAGCTTTTAAAGGATTTTCGGGATCTGCCCGAAGCTGAATAACTGAAACGTAAAGGCATGGATAATGACTTCTAAAGCAGGTGAGCCAAGTGGCAGCACAATACTTTAGAAATATCTAAAAATATTTAGTGAATAGTGAATGTGTAAAAGCCCCGTTGCGGTTTCTGATGTGCAGCAACAAGTGTGTGAATTTGTCATGGCAACCAGATACATTTCACACTGATTTCTACAAGGGCTGAGCTGAAAAGCATGACTAGAAGCATAGAGATATGTAAGTGAAGCCTCATTCACTGAGGTGTACATATTAGGATATCCTCAGTGTCAGTTCATGCAGTTGTGCAGTTCAGCAGCTGTCACCGAATCTGTTTAAACTGGCAGATCACTCGGCCACTGAACGAGTCCGCATGTTACATATGTGTTTCATGTAACATGCATGCATTAAGTTATGAGGAATGAGATACTGCTGCTTTGTCTGTGCATTGCACATGGGTTCAAGCTATTTTTCTCAATGGCTTTCAAAAAGTGTTGGAGAAAAAATCGGCTGAAAATTGGTGGGGACATGTCTATCCCACACACAAAACTGCAGATATTCTATAATAAAAAAATAAAAATGTATGCATTATTAAATCATTTCTACAGATACAGATCCAAATACTGGCTCTGCTTCACACCCTTAATAATTATACTTGAGATTCCAGCTTTAGTTTGGGGACCAGTTCTCACTATTAACTAACAATTAACTTTAATAGTTAATGGGGTGAGTTTATAGGGCAAACTAGTTGTTAAGTTTAGGTATGGTGTGGATTAAGGGATCTAGAATATGGTCATGCAGACCTTTATAAGTAATAATAAACAGCCAATATGCTAGTAATATAAGCACTAGTCAATAGTGAGAATTGGTTTTTAAAACAAAAGCATTACCGTACTTTGCATAATTACAAAGACACTATGTTTTGACCAAATTCTAAGGCAGCATCACAGGTATACTTTGCTGAGTAGGCAATCCCAGAATGAGCTTATTAATAATGGATGAGCTTAGAGAAACGCAGGACATTTTTATGCATATTTACATATATTTTTATGCTTTGCAACATGCTACCATCAAAGTCTCCTGCATCAGTTGTGAGTTGAGTGTTTTGCGTGTCTCACGAGGAACCCTGTTTGTGTGGTGCAAGCAGCTGCTGTCTAGGTAGATTATTCCAGATCAATCATTTATGAGATCGTATTTCAGTTAGGATGCTTCTTTGGAAAGCAGATAGCTAGGCAGTACAACAGCTCACTAGATTTGAAGATGTTGGAGACTGCTGTAAAGTGATGCTAACAGTGCATCGATTGCTTAACTTAAAGATCAATTAGGACACTCACCAAACACAGTTCTGGCAGGGACAGATTCCCTGTTTAACCAGAAGGACACCTGGGACAGGATCACGGTCATGATACACGGCAAATATGTCTGGATGACGAAGTAACCGATCTTCCTCTTGAGGTGGAAATGTGTTGTCATGACAACATACTCTCCTGGAAGTGAAAGAGAAGAGCTCTTTGAAGGAAGCCATATATACATTAATTAATGAGTATTAGGACAGTCAATTAAACGTGTTAATTTACCACGGTTCATTATAAAGAAATGAACCCAAGATTAATGCAATTAATCATGCAAGCTAACCGGCACGTACGACAACAGCAGCACAGAATGAGAAAGTCTACTTCAGACCGACAGACTTGACTTCTCAAGCTACTTTGTGCTTATCTTCTACAACAATATCTTCATTTAGGGACTTTTCTCAGCAAATACTAATATGCAAGATTAATTATAATGAATCTGAATGGATATCATGTAGTTATTTAATTCAATAATTCTTTACCCTAATTTATATAATAATGCATATACAGTATGTGTTTATTTTAAAGTCAAATCATTATTCCTTAATCACTGCACTGCATATATTTTTTTTTGTTTCATGTTTTCTCATGGATTGTCTATATCCGCGTGTATAGAAAACATAATGGTGTTTATGCACTTTATGTCTGATGCTGCTATTCTGCACCTGAATTTCCCACATGGGAACAAATAACCATATAGAGCTCATATGTTGCAGCGTATGTCTTTTCATCTGGAAGATGTGATATTTAGAGCATTTGCTCATGTGCAAAACGCTATAAAATCATTCCTAGCTGATATTAGAACTATTCATGAGATGTTCATGATTTAGAATGTATGATGTTTATCAGATGGTTTCTATGCAAATATGGTGCTTTAAATAGGACACGCTCTTTCCAGATGATGCTCTTTTTCACATTTCTGTATTTATGCTTACTGAGATGCAAGGAGAATTGGTATCTTGGTCTAAATTAGCTTTCGGTAAACTGGTCTTTCATCACAAATTATATTAACATACTAACAAATCTGAGAGAATAGTACTCTCAGTAGCACAAGTCATGTCCTGCCACAGTAAAGAGCGAACCGTCAGTTGGTCAAAATATTGTCACTGACTGATCGATATTGATGGGGTATTCACTGTTTGACAACTAAATCCTATTATTGAAAAAGGAGGTAGTCCAATGAACCCACTTTGGACTCTTTTGTTAAAGTACCTGTATCAATTGGCCAATAAAAGAGGGAGCAGAATGCAGAAATAATAATATGCATATCCACAAGGGAAATTATAAAATCTGGAGCAAGCTACTTTGGCTAAACTTGTTAAAACATAACCATAGGCTTCATTTCTAAATCTAAACACACACCAGTGCTGGACTGCACCACACCCGAGTCGACAGTCTGTCCCATCAAGTCATACTGGTTGAGACGGGAGCCATCGTCAGCCACGACCACAGACTGCGCCGCCCCTCGCGTCCAAACGTACACCACTTCAGCCCTCGTGTAGGCATCTGATGCAAACAAACAAAACACAAAATCAACTGTCTGAAGTCAAAAGTCACTTGTCAGCTGTCAGAGCTTGCCGGGGTCATATACTGCAGTGGATTCTCAAGCGCAGCAGACACTGAAATATTTAGAGCCTCGTGGCTTTGAGTCACAAGCTTGTTTTTTATTCATGTGCCCCCCCCCCCCTCCTCATTCTTCCTCCAGCGCAGACGCATCTGTTCTTTCTTTTCAAGGATTAGGTGGTAGCTAAATCCATTCGGCTGGTTGTGTGGACTCGGGTAAGTGACGGGTAAGTGTAGAGATGATCTCTACACTCTGTGGACCTAAGAGGATGTCCCCATCTGAGACTCTGAGTAGTATCTGAACTTTACACGGAAGCGTGTAAACAAAACTGTACTTACAGCTGCCGTATTTGAGAGGGCAAGCATGGGCGTCCATTGGGAAGTCCTCCAAGTGCATGGGACATTCAGCTCTGACCGTAAGCCTGAGACAGACAGAGAGACAGCAGGATACAATATTATAATCTTGACAGTTATAAAAATACATTTGGACAGTACGATGATGCATATAAGTATGTATAACTCATATATAATTGTTGTTAAACGGTGTAAAGCAATGCATTAAAATGGAATTCAACTGAAGTGCAGTTGCTGCTCACCCATTCTGAATTTAAAGATGTAACCATACATGTGACCATTTGTGTTTATTATAGTATTTAATTTACTAGATTATCCAGATACAGGCATTAAAATGACGGGTGTGCAGTCCATATACAGTAAGTATGCATACTGAAGCCATTTGAGACCGGCCAAATATCAACATTCCTGTCATTTAAGGTGTAACATAAGGATTGCATAATAAAATGTTAAGAATGCGTATGTAACTATCTGTAAATTATTCATTTGCCAAACATATCTGCATATCTGTGCCAGTCTCCGGGTGAGCGGATCCACGTCAGCTAAGGTGTCTGCACTCTCTTGCTATGAATCATCATTATTGATCTGCATTCTCATTGGGTCGTTGGCATGTTGGTGATTTCATGTGCAATCAGGAAATCAGTTCACAAATTGCTCGCCCAAGTGCAAAAATGTGAGGAATTGTAACTGTATACTGTCATGTTTCCTCAAGCAAAGAATTTCGAAAGTTCACTCAAAAAAATCTTTATACAAGTATGGCATCATATTACTATTTATTACTATTTATTAAATAGTTAGTAATTAAAGTGACTGCCACTTAATGTCTGTTCAAGACATTAACACGTGCTACCTGTCCTCTCTGATAAACTAATACATAAATTAGCTAGTACACTCAGTTAAAGAAGTCACCACTCGCCACTGATATATATATCGAGTATACAGTGATCAAATATTTTGGTCAGACCCAGGGCCGGCCCTAGCATTTAGGGGCCCTAAGCAGATTTTTTTAAAGTGTTTTCAAGTTATAAATATTAAAATATATTTACTTATTAAGCAAACTTAAAAAAATTGAAAAAGTTGAATCATTGCTTTCAGAGAAATGTATCAAAATTTAGTGAGATTCATGCTTTAATAAAGCAAAAACACCTGCCAATGAGTTCTAAAATGACAATAGAGGATATTTTAGTCCAGGTTAAAATGCAAAAATATATAAGTGCATTTTAAATGTTTTAATAGGATTTAAGTATTTGGCGTCATTTGATAAACACCAAAGATAATACAACACTAAATATCTGTTTGAAAACATTTAAATACTGTTGTGACCTCCTTTCTTCTCCATCACAAGCAGGTGTATATATGCAGTATTTCTGCTGTTCCATAAGCGCCACCTACTGTCCGAGAGTGAACTTGCATTTTGATTCAGCCCTGCTGATTTTGTTCAGACCGAATTTTCATGCAGTGTTGTAAAATTTAACTGTTCATTGAAAATTAAGCTAATATGCATTCTAAAATCCAAACAATTCAGATAAGGTATCCAGAAATATTAACGTATTCTGAAGTGCCCACGATAACTGCACTTAGTGTCTTCAAAGTGCTCGCGAATGTCAAATTAAAATGCGACCGAAATTCATCACTTACTCTTCATTTTTAAACATTAACGCACAAGACTGACACAAGCAAACTTTATCAAAGCTATTGTTATTACCACGTATTACTGTCTGAACCCCTGGGCCACAGGGGCCCTATGCAACCGCTTAAATCCCTTATATACACCAACTGTAGACAGGAATTACTACAGCTCAGTTCTCCCCACATTTACAGTACAGAGACGCACACATACACAATCTCACTCCAGCTTGACAGCGTGATAAATCAGTAAATGTCATCCCCCTACGGTACATTCCTCCCATTTTTCATTTAGTTGACACAAATATGAACTTCCATCTTCACCCTAATCTACTAATTAAACAGAATAAAGGATGCTTTATAACATGTGCTGTCCTGACCTGTGCATTAGTCATGGTATTTATGACAAAATATGCAAAACACATTTATAGATTTTTAAAAAAATATATATTTGAGTATATTTCTATACGGAGAGAGATCCAGATCATTTCAGATCAAACACCATCATTAAAATGAAAAGGTGATCAAATGCACCATCTGTTCTTTCTAAGCAGCTGAAAATAAGCAGCAGCTTCACCTCATGGTGTAAAGCAGAGTTCCTTCCTCTGTGATCCGCAGAAGTTTGTTAGGCATGGTCATGTTATGGGCGACTGACTTCTTTCCGTTGTGGAAAAACGTGTCGGGGGTCCAGATTTTGCTGGCCATGAGATTGTTGAGACGGAGCACTGCCATGGGACCTTTGAACTTCAGCCTCTCGTCCTTCCAGCTCTGCCTGAAGAACACATCGATGGTGTACTCCTGCAAGACCACCGATCACACAGCGTTTTCTCATCCCATGTAGTTTCTCATAGTTAGTGAAACATGTTCATAGTTCATGTGATGTTCAGTGTTCATCTACTAAAAATGACCATGGAGCAAGATTATGACAGCTGTGCATTTGCATTTTCAAATTTAGTTTGTTTCACTAAAAAATGTGTTTGATACACACGTGTTCCATGTGCTTTGCTCATTGTCAGATGGCCAAATGCATGGCTTGAGCATGTTTGGATTATTTAATTAGTATTTTATTAATTGTCTGGAATGCTCTTGTATAGTGTTGTTATACAATTTAGGGGTGTGCTATTATTTTATTAACTCAAAATTGCATCTGATGTGCTTTATGTATGTTAAGTGTTTTTCCAGCATGCTTGCATTTGAACTATTTAGGGTTGTGTGCTGTCGCTTTGTGTGCTTGCATGGCTAATTGTGGAAAAGCTATCTGTTGTTACTGAGTTACTGTGCTGATGTTTTGCTGTTTCTTCTTGTTATTTATGTGGTTATTTAAAGGTCTTTTTAAACATCTGGCCAAAGGACTGTGGTTGAAAATTAGCCAGCTGGCTAACACTGGCACATTTACAGAAATGATGATTAATGTGTGTTGTCATTTAAAATAAAGAAAAGACAAAAGTTACAGTATATATATAAGTTACACTTTTGTCATACAATGACAGTTCACAGTGACCAGCTGCTGTCAAGCTCCAAATATGACAAAAGAATGGTTTGAGGATTCTAATAGAGACTTGTAGTTATAGAGTGGCTTTTGTGTAGTAATTTCAGTAAAACTGCAGTCATCAAGAGGAACCATGAGCTTTCTGAAGCATTGGTGGCCATAATTAGCAGCATGAATCATTCTAACAACCACTGATCGTCATAGCTGCAAGCATTTATTCATTTTCGCATGATCATCCATTATGACACAGAGACAGCCAGTTGTTCTAGGTAGAGTCACATAACTGGGTGAATGAAATGTAAAGCAGAAAAAAAATCCAACATAACTGCAGCATTTTACTCTTTTTATGACATGAGCAGACTTGATTTACATGCATGTATGGATAACATGTAGAGTTGCTTCATAAAGGAGCTTATGTTTGGCAGGAGAAATCTGATTTGATCAGTATCTGATATTCTGCAGGATATGCCATTATGTTATGAAATAAAAAATATTACGTAGAGCGAATTTCCTAATCAAGTATATACAGTGGCTCCAATAGATCACTAAAGATATACTAATATCTGAATGTCATTTCACTAGATGGCAACACTAAGTGGCGTCTGCAAACAGATAATGCTAGAGCTCTACTCAGAACTGACTTTACTTCTTTTAAAGGTAATTTTTGTAGATGCACCTTCCCCTCAGTTCACACAGGCATCGGGTAAAACATCACATCAACCACGAACATGTTTCACTAACACTTGAACAAACAAGTGTTATGGTTTTCTCATTTATGATTTAAAATATTTTGTGAAATGTTCTGCTTGACATGCTTCTAGTGCTTAAATCTAAATAAATAAATATCACTTCCAATACATTAATCTATTGGTATTATATATATATATTATATTATTATATTTATATATATATATGTGTGTATATATATTATATATATATATGTATATATATATATGTGTATATATATATATATATATATATATATATATATATATATATATATATATATATATATATATATATATACATGTGATTGAAGTGTCCCAACCTTTTTTTTTTATTAATATTATTATGTAAAGAAGTAATAAGAAATATGGGTTATGGTGTTATAATCAATTAGTAATTTCCAAGTTTACTTCCACTGTTATTGAATACCGGATCTGGCTTCACATTTACAGATTATTTACAGATTAAATCATCACATTTCAAGCTTTTCAGTGTGGTAAAAACATTTGAGCATGTAAATGACTCTTCTGAACACTGGCTACACAGGAAACCTGTGACATTTATAGAAAGTAAAAAAGTTTTACCATGTCATGGTCCGAGACCGGCCCAATACTCGTCACGAAAATGTCAGTCTTGACTTCGGTTACACGCTCTGTTGAAGCAAGAAATTAGGAGTTTGAGTGTCAATCAGTGCTGGTCATTAGTTTTAACAACGCTTTAATCCAGAGGTTCAACCTGCCTGACTCTGATCGAATCGAGGTTCAGAAAACTCTTCACATTCCACTTTCATGGGGTCTGTCTCTCTCTGGCAACCCACTTCTAATACTTCCTTTCCTTTCCTTTCCTTTCCTTTCCTTTCCTTTCCTTTCCTTTCCTTTCCTTTCCTTTCCTTTCCTTTCCTTTCCTTTCCTTTCCTTTCCTTTCCAAACCAAACCAAACCAAACCAAACCAAACCAAACCAAACCAAACCAAACCAAACCAAACCACAAAGCATTAAAATTTCTAATCACATCAACAAACCTTTAACCTATAAATACGTTGGTGCCGTTTATAAAGAAATGCACCTTACTTTCTTGCTTCAGTGAAAAACAGCATGTCTATGTGCCATGAAACGATGACTGATGTTGACAGAAGTTGTTAGTCAGCTTTACTTGCTATTAATGACATGTTGTCACTTTGTGGGCGCTAAGGTAATGCAGGTAAGGTCAAACAGATGCACGGAAAATTAAAAAATATATGACACAGGTGTGAGGAGTTCCTTGCTAACTCAATGAATCATTCAGTTCTGTTCAAAGCTAATTTATGTCAAGTGTTAAATGATCTGTATTTATGTGGAAAACAATGTTCAGTTGATGTGCTTTTGCCTGGCAGGCTTCTTCAGAACAAAACTGCTCTCCGCCATCGCCTTCATCACATTTTTGACGAGGCATGCTTTTGCATTTCATGTCTTTCAATGACCGCATCTTCAAATGTCCTTTCAACACCTGATCTCTTGCTTTCATTACAATTTCTTTCTACATTCAGGATTGTTTCATAACACTAAATTACTGTAACATGTTTAGCAAATAATGCTATTTTAGTTTTACTATCATGATAAAACACTTATTATGTGTAGTGAGAAAGATACTTTGTGATTTTGTCTACCGTACTAACATAACCGAAAATATGTTGAAATGCTTGAAAAGGGCATTGCTGATGATGTAAGATTAGTACTAAGAGTTTTGAAATGTACATTTATTTCTGAAAATAGCAAAGCTATTAGAAAATCATTGTGTAAAGGAAATATCTGCCACCTTTAAAGTCTCTTATTACCATGATTTAACTGTGAGGGGAAAATGAATATGGCGTGTATATAAAATGGTACTAGTGTAATTCTGAGGTGTTGCAACACATAACATGAAACAACTTATTTATTTATAAAAGATGAATGGAAACGCTTTTCTCTGCAGAACATTACATTTAAATCTAAGAATCATTTTTATTTCTTTTTATCATTATAACCACAGAAATCCATGTTGCATCCTACCACCAAAATGAAAATATTAGTGATAAAATGACATAAAACTGCTAAATAAGTGATTTAGAAACCTACTTCGATCGGAACATGATTGGTTACTGATTTATTTTCCCGACGTGAAAAAGTGCTGTTACATCCGTTTGAAGATGTAAGTTTAGAAATCTCCCACAGGGCTGAAAACTGGGACACGAATGCATGAGGCGAATCCTCAGAGAAACTTCTGCACCTACCTCCGAGCCCAGGCCTGAGACGGTTGTCGTAGCCATCGAGGAGGCTGTCCAGAATCCTGGTGAAAACTGTGGTGTTGTCTTTCTGCTCATCTGCGTTCTGACTGGAGCTGACAACGCAAAACAGCAGGCGCTTTATTCAAAACACATAATGAACAGCTATAACACACTCTGATGTGAAAGATCAATGCAACACCCTCCTCGGAGTAACTCTGAAACATCCAGCCTGTTTAAAGAGAATTCGCAATGCAACAGCCTGCAGATAAACAACAAATCTCCTCTCGTCTTAGGAGCAAAGGACGATATACACAGGAACAATGCATTATTAATTAGCTAAAATACTCTTTTAGATGCAAATAAGCATGAGTTCTAGCAACACGAAGCCAAATTTTAAAAGACGCACCCATGGTTGCAAAGAAAATGAATTCATTTCAGTCCAATGATTAGGAGCAAAATGCAGTTTAATCATATAGTGCAAAATGGTACTTTATGAATAAGAGCCTGTGAGGACGGTGGCCAATTTGTGCTCCTCTAAAAACAATCACCGGCTGACCGTTCATACATAATTGCTTGCTTTTTTGGTAATCGTTGCCATTCTTTTTCCGCTGGCAAGTGTGTCTGACGACTCAATAAACACTGTTTGTTGTTTGGAATGGACACAGATTTGAAGGAGAGGATGAGGTCATCACGATTAGTTAGCATGGATCACTAAATATTTTTTAAATAGAGAAAAGCGAGACAGAGAGATGCAACAGACCCCAAAAGAGAGAGACATCACCCACACTGAACTGCAAGTTAGCCTTGTATCCCGTGTATTTCATATCTGGCATGTATTATTGCAAGTAATTCCACTATAAATCTTCCAGTAAAGCAACATGGACAACTATTGATTTAAAGCAGTTAAATAAAATGTAAGCACAATTGTCAGATGATATATGCTTGCCATCGCTGAGAAGAACAGTGAACGCGTTTTATGCTCATTTCAGTCAGTTTTAATGTCTCCCAGCAGAACATACAAAGGAGCCCGAAAGTCTAAGACCAGGTTTTCACTGTGTTTTCAAAGAAAACTTATGACATAAAGACGCTGTACTATTTCTAGGACACTAATCAAATGTAAGCAAATTTCGATATTGACCCTTTTAACTCCTTTCTACAAAGATCAGATTACCTTGCTTTAATTAAAACAAACATTTTCAAATCATGCTGGTTTGTATAAACTTCCAGACTCGAGCAGTAAAAAATTTTTTGCCATCAAATTCTGATTAGTTTATTTTATTTCTGTTCTATTATAAAAATGCCAAACTCAGGCATTTTCACAAGTGGGCTCTCACACCTTTGGACCTCACTGGATTCAACATCAGGCTGGCTCAAATACAACGAGAATAAAAACAAAAAGAGGAGACTTCCACCCTCCCCCATCTGCGCAGAGAGACACACACGCACATGCACACAGACCTCATGAGCCACACGGAAAAGGGGTCATGAGAGGAAAACGCAGTCTCATATATTACGCATGCATGCCAGTACAACACACACAGCATGCCGGTAATGCCAGCCTGACCCAAAATTACCTCAGAGAAAAATGCACAAAGAAAATCAGAGCTCAGGCCATTTTTATTTAGTAATAATAAACTCAAACATATTTTTTGGCAGATTTGGTGATAGTAGGTTGAAAGAGGAACAATACAGACATGAACAACACACTGCCAAATCCATGTGCTTATGAGCAGCATACAGATCCCCATTAAACATTGTACAGCAACCCCATCTACAGGTCATCTGAACAGCAACAGTGTGAATGCATGCTCTCACAGCACAGCTTACAAATGAGACCCTGTGTGCCTATGGCATGTTTAAAGTACTGTTATAAAATATTCATGGGTATGTCAACATCGCTGTGATGGTCACCTGTCTAAACCTATAAAATATGTCTAAAGCAAGCAAAATGTTGCATGGCATTTGTAATCACTTTACTATCTTTATTTTACAACCATGATTTTTGAAAAAGAATTGTTTTTCCCTCCCTGAACATCTTTTTATATTATTATTGTAACTAATCATTTAGAAATAAACCCACAGCATAATTCTCTGCTAACAGTACACATAAATCCAAGCTGCATTCATGAAAATATAAACTCATTATTTAATATTACACTTTAGACCTTTCAAGCCAAATCCTCCCAAATAAATATGTATGTTTGGTTACAAACTCTGCATGTGTCCTTACATTTAAAAAAGCACTTGGCTGTAGTTTTAGAAATATCTTGCTACATGTTTTTGTCTAAAGAAACTAATTCAGTGATGTTGCTTATGGATAATAGACATGTGCAGTTTTTTTATTTCCTGCTTCAAAATGTATGCCAGCAGAATTCACCTATGAAGCATGCAGTATAACAGTAAAAGAAAGTTGCAGCAGAATGAAAACCTTAATGAAAGCTTCATTAGCATGACATCCTCTTTGAAGCCTGAGGTTCTGATCTTGGTCTGTTAACATCGTAGGTTTAGATCAAAGAGCTACATTTAGATCAAAGTCCTTACATATTAACTGAACATTACTGTAACTACAGCATAGAGAGTGCTCTTTATCAAAAGTAGAGAATGTGTTAATTATTTCATCAAATGGGTGAAAAACATACCTTTTTCCAGCCAGAACACTGGCCACCAGTAAACAGGCCCAAATCCAAAGCCAAGCTACTCCTCTTCCACCCCACATCATTCTCCAAAGGATGAATCCCCTCTAAAGAAGAAAAAAATACATTAATTAAAAGCGTCATTCAAAGAAACCCAGGGTTTTCCTCTCTCTTCTAACTGAGGTGGAGGAATTGCAGGAAGAAGTGAGGTATGTGGTTGTCAAAACCCACACCGCGATTATAGGGAGTATGTGCATTAATATACCTCGGTAATATAATTAAAATATGTCTTTAGACAAACAGGTCCAAAAGAAGTAGGTCTTTAGTGTCAGCTCACATGCAGCTACTCCCACAGTTACCAATCAATATCTGCCTATGGGATACCTGTAATTTTATATTTGTTATGTGATTTGTTATTTAACACATTTAATCATCTAAATGCAAATCCTGAAAGCACAGTACCCCATGGCAGTTTAACAAGTGCTCCACAAAATGTTCATAATTCCCCTTTGTAACCTTTGAGATATAATTCAAAGCTTGAGCATATCTACTAGAGGAGCAATCATGAATGCTGTGCGTTGATGTGGTCCTGACCCCTTTATAGCTTACATAAAGTGTGGATCAAGACTAAAGCAATTATATGATCAGAATTCAGAGTAACAAAATAACACGGTTTTGCATGACACGAAACGACAGTCATTACGTATGCCACGAGACCCACTATGCAAATACTCAATGTTTAATTGCACTTTGACAAATTTAAGAATATTAATCTGTATTCATACACATAACAGAGTGCTATATATGTAGAAATACATATCGGTGTGCTTTCATTCCGCCTGTTGGCATATGCATTAACGCAAATCATTCCACACACAGTCGGCGTGTTAATCCTCCATTAACATCATGCAAAATGATTTACAGCTCCATGTAAAAACCTTGATCACTCGCCGAGGCACTCTCCGCGATGCCCACATTCAGATCGCACGAGATAGATTTGGGCGAAATTCCCTGATTTCCCAGGGATTATTACGCTTACACAATCCATAACGTTCACACTTTTTGAGTTCTGTCGCGAGAGTGCATCATCAAAAGCACGTCTTAAGGTATCTCTGAATTAGTATTGGGCGTACGCCTCGGGGTTGCTCCTAAACATGTGTAGTAATTCAATTGGAGTAATTAAGCAAACAGTGCGCATCATTTCAGACAGTCGCCAAGTTCACAGCAATCATGCACACCACAAACATCATGCAAAGATAAAAGTACCTCATAATCCATTTTAGGTTTCCAGGAATATGGCACTACCTTTATGCAGTTGCGATCCCTCAACCCCCGGTTTTACAATATCCAAGACACAAGCGTCAAGACTTACGTTAAATCGATTGCACCTTATCGTCAAACTTTCGCACACGTCTTTTCTGTCTGGATGCGAGGAGATGATGCTCTGAGATGTGAGCTGTGCTGAATTTGAGCTCGAGGCTGCTGCTGCTGCTGATGATGCTGCCGAGCGCGCGCAGCTCTCGCGCACTCTTCATCGAAACTCTTCCCAGTTCACAGCAAATTAGTCATCGACCAACCCCAAATCCACAAGAATAAAGATTTAATACAGCAGAACAATGGTGCTATGTCCCTGAAATGAGATCACTTGAGTACATGGCGATTGTGATTCAGAATGGAAGGTGGTACCTACCAATCTCACATCGAAAGACCAATCCGTGCCATTTTTATATGCAGCATAATTTCACTTACGCTGCTGTCGACTTAATCTCTTTCAGTGGTTGGGGAATCAAATCCTCTTACATTTTTTTTTACCCGGCTCTCGCCTCTTTCGTGCTCTCTTGCATTGCGCTGGACCAATAACACACCGCGCGTCGTCTCCATCACAATTAACATGCTATTAATTATTACAGCAACATTGCGAGCGCTGCCACGTTAAAGGCATGCCAGGCACGCATTCAACAATATGCACGCCAAACCGCAATACATGCACATGCATACAACCCAAATAAAGTGGAATGCATGCATCTCTCACCGAAAAATCCCGATGGCTCGAATCTTTCCCCAAATCACCTTGAAGCAGTCTCTACGACCCCTCGTCTCACCGACTCGCCCACCGCCTGGAATATCGCACAGATATATGTTTTAAATCAAACGCTTAAGGAAGACCCGCAGTCGTTACAGCGCATCTGCAGAGGAGCTTTTCTGATCATTTGCGTAGTGAGGACACAAACTAAAAGCCGGAGGGTGTTTTAAACGTGACATTAACGAGGAAAATAGCGCAGCTTATGAGAGGCCACGTCGCAAGCATTGATCTCAGCCTGTTGGGTGTTGGAGAGCGATGCTGGGGCGATCTGAAACATAGCACTGCTTTCATACAAACTCCACAGCGTCTTGACGTTTATGTGTCCATGTGCATGTTCATGCATGCGCGAGACAGGATTTAACAACAAATCATGATGAGCAGCCTAGTAGCCCATGCCTCTTGCGCTCGCTGTCATTAGTATAGTTCCACTTTAACCTGATGCAATGCGAGCAACAGCTGCAACACAAATACTTTTAGTTCTAAAGTTTTAAAGAGCACGTGAGTCTACCGTGTCTTCGTTTCTTAAATTCACTGTGTTCCCATCATGGAACTACCTGAGCGAAGGAGTCGCGGATCTCGCGTATCACTGCACGTTTCGCACGTGACCGTGCAGACGGCGTCATGTGCATCAGGAAAGTTTTTATTTGCGGAACGTACCCTTCATCTAATCAGCAACTCATAACTGATTTACGTTTATAGGGTGACATTAATTCTAATACATGTTTCGTATGACTTTGCCCGTATCGCTTCTGCACCACGGACAGCCACGAGACTGTAGACAGCTTTTAAAAAAGCTCTCGAGCTGAGCTTTCTTACAGCAAACACGTGCACTGGAGGGTAATGAGCAGCGGAGGTCCTCACAGACCCCCACATATGAGGAGACCTTTGCATGATTAAGCATTACATTAGACATAACACAAGATGTTGTTTAATATAAATAAATAAAACTGATCATAGCTGCATGCATATAATTTCCCCTGTAATGTTAAGCCTTTAAAATGTATAATATAAAAATGTCCCATGGATATAATTCAAGTAAAATGCACGGACGTAACTGTCCTGCTATTCTGTTAACATAGTGAATCAAATGTAGCCTATACATTGGAGGCACAATATATAAAAGTTTCTCATTCTCTGTTTGTTACACTGCATTTTAGTAATTCTGGACAGTAATTATTTCAATTCTCAATTTCTTTAACAAAAAACAAAGAATGATGAATTGCAAAATGGTGGTCATAAGACTTTTACAAATGCATACCATGCCATTTGCTGTAATGAAGTTCCAAACGTTGGTTTGGGAGGAGCCTAATCATTCAGTCCTGCCAATCATCATGAGCCTATATAAAGCAGCAGTCATTGCGCCGTCCCAGCGACAATTCTTCCGGCATCCCTCCACCTCCCCATCTCCTCCTCTCTTTCTGTATTCTCCCTCTATATAGTCCCACAATGGGTTGAACTTGGAGCTCAAGCAGAGTATCGGGTTCGAGCCTCCATTGAGGACAGCAAGCCAAGTTCATTTACTATTAACCATCAGGACTGGATGGGCAGGCGAACTTGTGACTTGTTTGTAGAATCTAGTCATATCCTCGCACCAAAACTGTTTTGTTTTACAATACTTTTATTTTTCACAACTACTGTATCTGTACTTAATATTGCTCTGAATAACCTTTGTTGGCATATGCTGAGATATAAATGAATGTTTTCATTCTGTGTGCTCACCATCCTTGAAATCATTGTACCAGAACTTTGACTGACTGCGTTACAATATTCTTCATTTACTTGGTCTTAATTACTTAGTTACACTGTTGAAGCCAATGCAAAGCAATGCATGTGTCATATTGTGCATTTGATCAAAATCTCCATATATTTTATTAACACATCCTACCAGCACAACCTTTGTCCTTTGACACAAAGAAGGCTGGGAAATGCTGCATGCGTAGTATGCCAAGAAAATACGCCAACGGTCTTCATCTTTTGATAGTGTGCATTGGTGATGCTAACTGTTAACTGTCAGGCTGTGCATCTATGGGGGAGTAGACAGTGAGCAGTTTATGTAACAGTGATTAGAAGCTCGGGATTTAGTAAACCACTGCACACATTAATCTGTTTCGCTCTTGCTTTTCTTCCTTAACATTTAGTATTTTTTAGCATACATGAACAAGTTTTCAGTGTTTGCATAAATAGGTAAACTTAAAAACTAACTTTAAAGCATAAAGTAATCTGATTTCTGAACACTTTTTTTTTATCGCTCAAGTCTCAAGATGTTTCAGCTTGTTCAACAGAAAAGTAAATTTCAGATTCCCAGTTCTGAGTTATGAGTGTGTCACTAGTATTGACCTGAATATATGACAGAAACTGTCAGCCCACACTTGAAACAGGCAGAGAAGGACGAATCTCAGATTCTTCACGCCTGTAAATGAAACACTGGAAGAGGTGACATAATCAACACCTATGTACTTCAGCTGTTCAAGACTGCCAGATCTGTCACTATTTTGGGAGAGCTGGCAACCAGGCTTCCTGGTTTCTGAAGCGCGATATATACTGAGATGCGCGGTTAATCACATGACGGGTAGGAAAGCGTCAACAGGTACTCATAAGATATGCCTACTGCACCAGGTGTGAATGTCTTCAGTCAGGACACCAACACATGGAATTCATTCTGAGATGAGACAGAGAAAGATGATAAAATACAGAATCTGGCTTTGTTGCATCACTGTATATATTTTTTAACCTTCTAAAGAAGTGATATGGACAATGAAATTAAATTGAAAGGCTGACAGCCCCAATATGATGCATATTTGACAATGAAAGTTATTCTGAAACTGTGTTATCGAAAGAAAAGAAAGTCATGGTGGAAAATGTGTGGAGTTTCAGTGCTGAACTGTTTTGCGATCCCTACTGCAGATAATGCTGGTGGGGAGCTCTCCATGGTCCTGAACGCTGAGCACTGGATACACTGTCCCCGACCGTATGACTGTCGCTTTCTGTTGGTTCATGGGATGACAGGGTCTACAGCAAGCTGTCACACTAGAGTGGCTCATCTCAGCATGGGTCTGTCTCATCAACCTCCAGCGGCTCGGAGAGTACCTCTAGACACGCCATTGCAATGTAAAGCCAAGCTTGTACTAGAGACAGACAATTTGAGAGCTATTTCAGTCTAGTCTGAAGGCCGGCCACTGACAGCTATCATGCAGTAGGTAACAAAGAAGAAAACGTGTTGTCATGTCCTGTCATAAATTAGGATTTTAACAGTGTATATTTGCATGAAATCAAAACCTAGTGGGCTGCCTCCATTGGCACTCTCCTTATTTTGCTGAATTTCCTTCACGGCAAAGCATTGCATCCAGCTCAAAATACATTTTAAATGATGGACAAAGTGAGAGTGTTGTGTATTTTATGTTTATTGCAGTATAGTGTTTTTAGCTAATATTGTTTTCTAATTGTACTTGGAAGTTAAACATTCCAAGTTCTCTGTATAGGAACTTTTAACGGAACGTCCCCTCAAATTCGGGGTTGCATTCCACTTCGATTTCATACACACACTTGTAAACTTCCCTAAGTATTCCCCTCAGGGGAATCTCCACTGCCATTTTGAAGTGCGTTCCACTTCGTGAAGTGGACGAGGGAAGTTTATATGCAGACTCTCAACCCCTTGATTTTGACCGAAGGAGAGAGTCTACTTTCAGGCCGCTCCATATAACATAATGCAGCACAATAGTGATGTCATGGCAGATTGCGTTTAATTTACCCCCAACCCAATCAATTTACCCCCAACTCCATCGCAGATTCCAAGTGATCAAGAGCTTAGGACATTCCACTTCAGCCCATTGCAAGGGTGCCACAATTAGTGGGCACTCGTGCAGCATAATCAGTGTTTTACACCTGAGTCAACGAGACGGAGGGAAGTTAGTTAGTAAAGGGCATAAAAAACCTTGGAGGAACCGCAACAACCATGACTTAAGAATCCAAAATGGATGATCAGTGCATCAACCAAATGTGCCTCCACAATATTTCAGTAGCCCTCTGGTGGCTGGCTGAGGTATAGGTCAACCCCCCTGTGCTCTCCATGTAAACAAACAGGACATGAGCCAAACTTTAAAATCAAATTACACTTCAAACATGTACATGGACATGCTATGTGTGCGAAATACTGCTTTATAACATGTAATGCTTTATGACTTGTAATGCTAACAGTGGATGCATTAATTTTGTTTTTTTTCCAACCTATGTACTGTAACACAGTCACCCAACATCATCTGACATCCAACTTCTAATGAAAATGGAATGCAACAATACCAAAAAAGTTTACTGGAATTACCCATTGGTCAGATATCACATGTGGCTTGCTACTTACAGTATGTGAGATGTTCCAAATCAAATCACTTAGATTCCATGTCAGGTAGCAAAACAAAAAAAGGTCATAAAGACTCACTCCTGTCTTTGTCTGATCTCATCAATGGACACAACGTGGCTTTGTCATTGCTGATACTGTTGGCCTCTTTGAATTTAGCTCCTCCACTCTATCTCCATCGCCATGTCTCCTTCGTTGTATTCCTTGTGTGCTCCACCTCAGTAGTTCAGAAGCTGACAAATCTGCAAGGACATAGCAATCACCCTCAAGACTTAATCATCATTAAATTATTGAACTGTCACTAACCTGTTTGCCTCCCTTCTGCAAATAAACTCCCTTCACTTGCATTCACTATTGCAAGGCAGCTAACCAGGTTTTCATGGCTTTTTTAAACATATAGACCTGCTTAGAAGACCTGTAATAATTTCCACATTTTACTAATTGGATAGGATGAAAGTATGCAATAAATAACCTTTCATGATCGACAGACAGTGGCCTCCCACCTCGCTGCATGTCATCATGCTTAAATCAGTCAACATCAAGCTTGACTGGCCTCTCCTTGAACACTGTGACCACTTGGATAAATACCACCATGCTTTTTTTTGCCATACTGTTTATGGGTTGTGCCCACTGGCTGTGCATGTTCTACCCTTTATCTCTTTCCTGCTCCCACCTCTTTTATCACCTCTTCCCACTCTTTAAAGCTAAAGCACTTGACATTGCTCATCCCAAATATAATCAGTTCAACATGGGAACACAGAATAATTGCATTTTATTTTGGTGAGGCATTTCCTTTTTCTAATTTTCTCGTTCTGTTTCCTCCACACTTAAATGGCAAAGGGTGAAATGCCCCCTAGTGTGCATTAAGTACCAGCCTGTCAGAGATTAGAGCTCGGCTCAGTTAGGTGCAAGCTACAGTCAGAACCGTTTACATTGCTGCTCGGTTTTAACATTAATGTGTTTTGACTATAAAAGAGCCACATGTTAAAGCAATATATTTAAAGCTACACTTGAGCTTGTTTAATTTACTGGACACTTTTCACTATGTCCAGTAATGCTCATTTATCGATACATAAATGGATAAATGCCATTTGTAAAGATTAAAAAAAATAATAATAATATAAAATATCATTACTATAAAAACAACATAATGAATAAAAGAGGGGAAAACATCTTCCTGCTTTCAAGTGGAAAATATGCTTTAAAGACATAGTTATTACCTCACACAAGCAGTATAATGACGTTTAAGCCTCCTCTGCCACTGTGGTAAATATTCACAGTGAGGAAATTGATGAAGATCAAGAGTATAAAGGGGTAGACAAAGGCTGATTCTGGCTGCGTTACTTGTAAGGAGTCCAACTTCATCATCCAAAGAGACTGTTAGAGCATAAACACATAATTTCCTAAACCTATAATCACTAATTGACGAAACTCTGTTGTAAGATGATAGCGTTGTAAGCACTTTCCACAAATATGGTATATAATAAGACCTGAAACTATTAAAACATTATAGAAATAGTTCAAACAAAAATGAAAATTCACAGAAAATGTGCTCATCCTCAGGTCATCCGAGATGTAGGTGAGTTTGTTTCTTCATCAGGTTTGTAGAAATGTAGCATTGCATCAGTGTCTCAGCAATGGATGCTCTGCAGTGAATGGGTGCCGTCAGAATGAGAGTCCAAACAGCTGATAAAAACATCACAATAATCCACAAGTAATACACAGCACTCCAGTCCATCAGTGAACATCTGGAGAAGACAAAAGCTGTGTGTTTGTAATAAACATTAAGCATTCATCATTAAGATGTTTTAACATTCTGGCTAAAATATGAGTCCATAATCCATAATAATGCTTCTTTGAAAAGTGAAAGTGAAAAAGTCGTATTCTCTGAATCAGGAGAGAAATCTGCACAGATTAAGCACTGTTTACAAGCCAAAACAGCTCTTAACAAATATGTTGATGCATTTTGATGTGAGAGACAACAGGAGATGGACTTTTTCACTGGAGGACGCGTTGTTATGGATTATGGATTAATGGTGAATTTGTTTCTTACAAACACTTTTTACTTCACAAGACACTAACTGAGGGACAGGAGTGTAGTCCCACAAAATGAAAGTTATCATTTATTTGCCCACAGTTTTTCTTTCAACAATTCGGATATGAAGAAAACAATTAACACTTCAATTTGTGTAAAAACTGAATTAGAATATTTAATTACTCATCCTACAATGGTGCAGAAAAAGGTTTTTTATTTATTTATTTTTTTTATATATAATGCAGAAAATCATGAAAGTAACTGATTTGAGCACAAAATATAGTATAGTAAGTTTCTTCTACCAGATTGACAATCACCCACGGGATCATTTATCTAGATCATTAGCATCATCAGCATGCAGCAAACGCCTGGAGGCTGTGTCAAGATAATAAGCATTTCATATTCCATGATGCATGCAATAATGCATGAATTAATTATATAAGAGTAATATACTAACAAACATGTGACCATACTTCATTTTCCCTGTGGCTCTACTCGCGGAGGTTCATGGAAAGATAACAGCTGCTGACAGGCGCTGGAAGTTTTACAGAAAGTTATCTCGAGCAGATGGAACCAGCTCGGCACCAGTGTGTTTCCATGGTAATGAGAAGTTAACCTTATTTTCGTGTAGCATTTCTCATTTCCTTCGCAACACAGACAAATCACGCTTGCACTCAGACACTTGAGCTAAATGTGTCCTTGTGTCACACTTACACAAATAACTCAAGGGCATTTTCATCTACATTAGCATAGCTTCTGTCCAGCGTACTCAAGGTGCGTTCAATCATCTACCAGAAATGTGCAAGCGTTTAAGCAGAGGGAAAATAAGGAACATCAGCGGCAATGGCTCCCTTTGATCAATCACTAGTTCTAGATAGATACATATTGTAATGCTCCTCCAGATTATAACAGCACAGTGTTTGTTATCAGTGTTATATCTTTAACTCTTCGGCATATTCAAAAAGTGCAATTCTTCATTATGCCCATTTCATCCATCACTTTAGACAGATATGCAGAGATAAGAGATAATTGAGATTTGCAGTCGCTTACATCAAGAGATGTGAACTGTTGTGCATGTAGCATAAAATTCATCTTCCCTTGCATAAGAATTCAAGGTATTTCGGTTATCTGCAGCTATAGATTTATGTAATTAAATATCTAATTTTATCTGTTTTACTCTTTTATATATACAAAAAAAAAAAAACTACACTAATCTAAAAACATTAATTTGTCCACAAATCCCTCATTAACAAACAGACACAAACGCTTTAATATTCAGCATGATACAATGTCACAAAATTACTTGACTTACTGAATTACTGACTGACTAAATCTTACAAAACCTGATAATTAGAAGATAGTACTAAACAGCCATTTATCAAATGTGTTGAGATGCACTTGACTTACAAAGAATGAAATAAAAATACCACGGATGTCGATAGTAAATGTTTGGTTACCAAAAGAATATCTTATTTGTGTTCAGCAAAAGAAAGCAATTCATACAGATTTGGAACTTAACTTAAGGGTGAGCAAATGATGACAGAATGCTAATTTTGGGCGAACTGTCCCTTTAAAATTCAAAACGTCTATATTATAAGTATAATGTCAAGTTCTGTAAGTGTGTTGCAAGCTGGTCAACTTTTTAAAATGTATTTGGCTTCAGTAAAATGCATTTGCCAAATGCATAAATTTAGATGTGTATATTCTTATATTACTCATGCCAACCAATCCCAAAACCATAAATATTTTCAGTTGCCCCCAATCAAGACCAGTAGAATAAGCAGGTAAACATTAATGTGCAGACATCCTAGCATGCTTATTGGAAACTTCTCCCACTGTGTATTTACAGTCACCTCCCACGCACAGGCAGGACGTATCAGTGCTAACTGCTGTCGCCCAGTGATCACATGCTCGTCCAGGACAGGCTCTGACCCAGCTGGTAAACAAGACTCTTTAATTCACACCGAGAGATCATTAGAATTTCCTTGCTACTTTAATTGCTTAGCTATTAGAGAGGTATTGTCCCTTTGCTAACAATGTTTACCACAAAATGCCTGAAAAAATAAAATAAAATTCAGAATACATGAATCCATTTGGGAAATGCTGAAATTGCTGCAATTACTGAATAGAAAAACCATCCATTGCATCCAGGAGGGACAATTGGTCTTGTGGCCACTGATCAAACACCTCTAGGCTGAATAAGATTCCTCAATGGGTTTGAAGATAGAAACAAGCAGAGAAAAACAGCAGATGAGAGGAAATTAAGCTTTAACTGCAGCAATTCTGTCACTCATTGTTTTTTATTTACTGGACGTTCTATAGTCATGAAGACTTTTAGGTTGACTTTTAGTATGTTGTCAAATGTAGGCTGGTTTATAGTAAAGAAAAAAAAGGTTACACTTTATTTTAAGGTGTCATTGTTACAGTGTAACTATACAATTAAGTACTGAGTAATATTAATTAACTACATGTATTTACTATATGTTAGGGTTTGGCTTAGGGTTACTTGCATGTAATTATACATGATTAAAGGGATACTTCACCCCAAAATGAACATTTTGTCATTAATCACTTACCCCCATGTCGTTCCAAACCCGTAAAAGTTTTGTTCGTCTTCGGAACACAATTTAAGATACACAGCATACGGTGATATGGAGAGACACAGAGGAGACCACTGACAAAGGAATTTTTTCAGGTTTTATTCAATACTCTGCCATCTGTATTGGCTAAGTAGCTTTTAATAGGTTAATTCACTCAGAACCCATTTTTCATTCCACTGCTGTACTTTTCCATTGTATTTCAATGTAAATACGCTACCCGACGTCTTTGATGCTGCGCTCTAATCTCAGATCTTTGGCAGCTTCTCGCGCATAATTCTCGTGCATAATAGCCTACATCATTCTAAAACAAGGCCCTCAAGTTCAAAGAAATTCAGCTTCTAAAACACGTCATTTTTTAAAAAAAAATAATAAATAAAAAAAAACCTTCCACTGATCTGCCTCATGACCAAATCTCTATCTGTGTGAACCCTGTATTCTAATAGTTGTAGTAATATCGGTCCAACAATTATGTGAATGGGCCAAAAAAGGATTTGTATATATATATATATATATATATATATATATATATATATATATATATATATATATATATATAAAAAAAGGATTTGTATATATATATATATATATATATATATATACAGTATATACTTTTACTCTGTGCTATGTCATCGCCCCCTTTCATCACCTCAGCCGCCCCCTCAACAGCGCTGTTCTGGCGCCGGCTCTGAACTGGAGTAACAGCTGATGAAAATTCAGATTTATTAGAAGTACTGATTTTATGTATTATATATGTATAAACAACCTCTGACATGGAGAAGAGTGAAAACTCCTCACACGACGGCTAAGTTACCGAACATATGAACATAACGAACCAAATGCACATTGACGGATCTTCTTCTGTCTGTTCTGCAAAATGTAAACAAATTTATATTTCTGCAAGCGTAAATATTGTGGAAATATCAATATTAATTGTGTCTAGGTGAAGGCATTCCTCCCGGAACAGAGCTAACATGGGTTTGGAGGGTATTCATTTCATACTCTGTGACAGCTTATTTAATGTAAAAAATATGCATTGTATTTAATATATACGTTACACGTACACACTGTGCTGCCCACAGTAACGAAGTAAAAGTACAGTTTTTTCACTAAAAATGTACTTAAGTAAGAGTAGAAACATGACAGTTAATGGAGTTTTTTGTAATTCCATAAACTGTTAGTATTTTGACAGTTTTTGTGTATGATTGACTATAAGTTCTTACTGAACAGTAAAACTTGCTAGTGTTTTGACAGAATGATTAAATATTAGGTCAGGTTTTGCATGTTTTAACAGAGTTAAGTTCAGATTTACTAAACAGCACGAGAACACAATTCCACAAAATCACCAATGGGAGTGGAAAGTTCTGCAGGTGATCTACTGACAATACGCAAATTAAAGAACACAGACATAACATCTAATTTCCATAATGATGCAAATTAGCACAAGAATATGTATGGATAAATTCTTCCTCTGGCATTTGAAATAAATTATTGCAAGTGGAAAAATTCTCTCACTTCTACCACGTGTTCTCTGTTCTCTGCGGGCCCTTTTTCTGGCAGCAACAATCACAGCCATGTGTAAAATGGGTTAAAACATGCTTTTTTAGGATGGTAAATAATGGCACAAATAAGTGTTATCTGTTCTCTGCGGGCCCTTTTTCTGGCAGCAAATGCAATGGCAGTTGCAACGGCTGTGTTCATTGCTGGTCACTGGATGGTAATGCTAAATCTGGCCCTTAGGGTCTTTTGAGAAGCTGGGTGTTCAGAAGGGAGGGAGCATAGTGGCTGGGTGCAGATGCTGAAGTGTTCTGAGGAAACAGCCCCCTTTGTTCTGTGTGAACACCGGCCCCAAGCACTAATCTACCATGGCCAGTGCAAAGCCCAGTGTTAGAGTAGATGGACTGCATCATTAAATGAGAGACTGTCATAAAATGTTATTACTTTCTCATTGAATCATGGGAAAGACAAACATGGCAAGAGATCACCCACAGTCTTCAAAAATAATTATTGGCACACTCTTCATCCTTTAAAATCACTGCACTGGAATTCACACAATTGTCAGGCAACCCAGTCTACAGACTCCATTTTCCAACATACACCACAGATTTCAAACATGACCGCTGAAAAAAACTGGATAAATCTGCCTACAAAGGGCACTTCAAATTGACCCGTCATACTGTAGGGTCGTTCCTAACCGAAGTGCTCAAAGTTGGCCACTTCGAAAGACCCTTTGGAATGAAGGATTTCGAAGAGTACAACTGATGCACACTTCGCTCCCATGATTCTTTTGTCTCCCTTAAGGTACTTATCGGTAAGCCCTGCCTCCCTTAGTTACTTTTGCTAACTCGGACAAACAAAGAGTTGCTAACAGTCTGACAATGACACTTGTCAGTGTGAAAACCTTGTCCTAAGATGTTTTTGATTTTGGACACAGAAGGACCACCTCTTGTCAAGGAGCAATCAAAAGGGACTTAAATATGGCATGGAAGGATATATAAGAGATTTTAAAATAAATATGGTGGGTAAAGAGATTAATTTGGAAGCAAGGGTTTGCAGATTACAACGCAAGCAGGAGAAGCCTCATGTTACGGTCATCCTGGCAACATCCAGGATTAACACTTCATGTACCGCAGGGTAAGATTTAATTATTTAACATTTAACCAGTTTAATATAAAGAGGGACTTAAATGTAGACCTTTGTTTATGTGTATTTGATCTACACTGTACATGACGTGAGAAGAGTTAACTGTTTAGGTTTGTACATTAGCATGAACCCAATATGTAACATAATAAGAGTATGACAAGATGATACAGAAGTGCATTTCAAGGAACAGTTTTTTGCTCCCCTACACCCTTCATCCCTTCGAAGCAGTTGGTGCATAGGGATGAGCCCTTCAGAATGGAACGAAACTAAATCGCTCTCAGTCACCAAAATTCTGCACACAATGTAAATTGAAAACTACTCTGAGACGTCCTAATGAATGCTAACCTTTGTCTTACCCCAGTAAGTACATTTCTCTTTCATG
>NC_056592.1:19874258-19901758 GCF_018340385.1 Cyprinus carpio
GGAGACATCAATGTCATATGTTATATGGAGATATTAGTATATATATAATGTTGTGCTTTCATTATGTTATCTCATCTCTGCATTTGCTTTATGGTGACAGGCTCAAAGATCAGCAACGATTGCTTTAGCAATTCATCTCTCTCTCTCTATCACACACACACACACACACACACACACACACACACACACACACACACACACACACACACACACACACACACACACACACACAAATCAAACCCTCTGTATGATTTGTACTTTTCTTTTCAGATAAAACTGCGTGATGTAAAGATAAGCAGGTCAGAGAACCTGTCAATCAGTGTACAGTATGTGTGCATGAGAGGCCATGCAGTCCACAAAAACAAAACAGAAAACAGTATACTTATGCAGATTATAAATAACCCATAGTTACACATGTACGAACAGCACATAAAACTGCATGCATTTGGCCAGGGACAGTTTTCATGTGTGGATCCCCATTGTCACAGGACCCAGTTACCCCCAGATAACGAGCCTCCAAATTAGCATTTCCTTGTCTAAACTGGAAATTTCACAGTTGTTTGTGAATTGGATTAATTTGCTCTTGTTAAAAAGTTTATTATTAGGTGATATTGTACTTGAGCATTTAAATGCAAAGAGGGCAGTCAGTATACCTTATCATAAACTGAGAAATCAACATCATTTCAAGCCCATTTATAAATAAAAAATCAAAATGAGATTAAAAAGTCTAAAAAAAAAAAAAAAAAACAGTCTGAAAACAGCATAAATAAATGAACTCATTTCATAGCAGGTGGACTGTTGCCAGGAAACCATCTTCAGATGCTGGTTTCTGCCAAAGCAGGCTTGGATGGCGATGTATTTTAATATAAATGTTATAATATGCTTTGATGGAGGCCAACAAATGAATCATCTTCAATTATTACAGCACCTTATATAAGAAGAACAATTTATCAATGGCAAAAAAAAAACAAAAAAACAAAACAAACAAAAAACAGCAGCACTGAATCAGCTAATGCACTCTTGAAAAGGGCATATCTGTAGGAGTGTTTTTAGAAGTGTGTAAATAAGTCAGCGCATTTGAGACACATACTGTACACAATCAGAGTTTTCTCCAGGAGGGCTGCCTTTGTCCAAAACAGCAGACAGTTCTAAAGGAACTCTCTCCTAAAAGACCCCCATCAGTTCAATGAAGCAAAAAGAGCAGGACAAAATGATTCAAGAAAACAGCTACTGTCTGAAGCTGGCACGCATTCTTTGCCCCAGGTGGACTCCAGTGTCTGGAAAGACTAGAACTGTTTGCGGTTGTGTAGAGGAAGTGGACCAAATAATGGAAACGCCACAATAAATAAAGTGTCTTAACTCTGAAAATAAACCGCAACTATAAATGCCGTTGCAAAGATGAGTCACATTAGGACGACTGTCAGTTAGCAGTATTTGTAAGCAACAGAGATAGAGGCAAAAGCAAGGCAAAAACAAATTGCAGGTGCATCAGCTGCTTAAACTGCAAAAGGATTCAATGTGCCAAGAGGAAAATCCAGCACTTCCTGTTATGCATTTGCATACAAAGTAATTGTAATAACTGTGTAATAACTAGGTACTAACCATAAAATAAACCTAAACTTGTAGTTAAGTTATTCAGTAGTTTGTAGTGTAAGTAAACTGTACAGTAAGTGCATGCACTTTCAAATATAGTGCAAATGTAAATTTCCCTAGGCACAGATGGAGAAAATGGACACCTGACCGAGTTGTTGCTAAATTCAAAAAAGTACCGTATCAGAACCTAAAATCTATTGTGTACCTGATAACCATCATGCATGTCTCAGCACACTGGAGGATCTGTAATGGCTTGGACAATTACAAAACCAAGTATAACATTATTATTAATAATAATAATAATAATAATAATAATAATAATAATAATAATAATTAATGTAGAATGGTTCACTATCTTGCTACACACTTCAAAAATCGACTCAGGCTGTTATGTTGCTCTGTGCTTCTTTTCAGGGTAAAAGTAGCATGGCTGCTATAAGGCTTGCAGTTGCTGGAAAGTATCACCTGCACATTATTGTGAGTGTCTGTAGAGATTTTATTATTTTTATTATTCCGTGTGAAGGGAGAATGATGAGTGTGTAATTATGTGACAATATCAAAACAAGAGTGCCACTGCACCCTCACTGTCTTTAGGAAGGAGGAAAATCATTCTGCAGTCGGAGAGTTTCATACCAGAGCGATGAGAGGTCAATACATGCTATCGGGCTGAAAGAGAGGGAGGGAGCAAAGATGAAGAAGGCTATCATTGTCCCCTTTCAGCACAGTCACTTTTACATCTTCAGCAGCAGACCCTGAATGTGTCTCTCATCCATCCATCCTTCCATCTATCCATCTGTCAGTTTGTTAGATGGCCATGTCTTCAGTCGCCTTTCTCTGTGGTTTCTAACGGGGCTTACACCTCCCTGAAAGAGAGACAGATATATATAAACAGAGACAGAGAGAAGTAAAAAAATAGAAGATATAAGCAAAAATGGGGGGAGGAGGCAGGGACTTCAGGAACCAAATGTAAATTAAACGATTCACATGTATGAAGCTACTGTAGGGGTTAACAAATATGGCTGTCTTTGCTACCCCATCACAGATGCATAAACATGACATTTTAACTCTCATAACAGGTGAATAGTTCATTGTTTTCAACCACATTTCACGTTTGATATGCCTTGAAAACGACTGTGTTGACAACTACTAGCGAATATAACCGAGCGTCAGCTTTTATTTTCCACATAACATTGATTTTACATCACACTGTCTAGAGTTCATCAACAAAGCAAAAGGCCTATCCAGTTTATGGCTGAGAAGTGTATTTATGTTCTGAATACAGTCATAGATTTGCTTATTTGTGTTGACAGGTTTTGGATATAAACCTTATTTGCAGCAGGCCTGGTTCTTGCCAGTCATGGCATAGTGACAGTGTGAGGGATGCTGGAGGATAGATAGATGGATGGATGTAAAAAATTGCAAGCGGTTTCAACTAATTATTATTTAGTAACAAGTTCCACAGGTATTTTAATTTTGGTAGATTTCTGACTTGAAAGTGTTATCTGAATTGTTATTTTTAAGTTGGCTCAGCCTTTAATGAGCTAGTTTTATAGTCCATTCAACTAAAATGTTTTAATTGGTCAAACATTTAGAAGACTACAGCAATTTATGTCAATTAAAATTTAACGTTTACTCTCTGTGTTTTATATGTTACCTCAACTAAAATGTATTATTTGGACATCATAAGAAATTGCTGGGGAACTACATAAACATATATTTTTATAGTTTAAAAAAATATAAAAAATGATTAACTGGTGTTTATCAATCACTAAAAACACATACTTTTTTAAAAAATATTATAGTTTTTTTTTTATAAATATCTATTTTTTTATTAAATTAAATAAAATGAACCAGGTGTTACAGTATATAACATCAAATCAAGTCACCTTTATTTACATATCGCTTTATACAACTGGTTCTGTCAAAGCAGCTTTACAGAGTCAAACAGGAAAATAGTTTGTCAGTAATGCAAGAGGACATTAACACATTTTTCCAGCTAAAGTCAGTTCATTGGTGATCCAGTGTTGACATCATCTAGTTTAACTCTCTTCTAATAATGTCTGTGTAATCAGCCAAGTGTCCCCAAATAAGCAAGCCAAAGGCGACAACTGCAAGGACCCAAAACTCCATCGGTGACAGAGACTGAGTAGAAAACCTTGGGAGTAACCAGGCACAGTCGGGGGCAGCATGATGTGGTTTAATTCTAGGCTGCAACACAGGTCAGATTGAGCAGAGGACTTGTCTGGTTCTTGTGGTCTTGTCCCGATGGCCAACAAGATCTTCAGGAGGATCTGTCTCTGGGGCTCATCTAGCTGACATGGTCTCTGCTGATGTTCAGGGCTGTCATCTCTAGGTGCTGATCCACCATCTGATCTGGATACAGACTGGATCTGGGTGGCTACATTCACATCGGAATAAGAATGAAACAGACTAATATTAGTGTAAGATGCCACTGAGAACAGTAAAGCACATTATAATTGTAGTAAAAACTCTAAACATTTACATATATTACCTGGAATGAAAACAATTAACTCCTAGTCTTGAAAGTACACACAGTACAGTATGTAGTTGCAGTGGAGCAGTCTGGTCACATGCCAGTGTTTGGTGCCTTGGAAGAACTGACTGGGTTGCATCTGAAATCTTTCAATGATGACAAAGCACCAATGAAACCTTAGGCCACACCCTGATGGAGAAAGAAAAGTATATTTTAAGTTCAAAAAATGAAATGATGCCTTTTAAATCATTTACAGTGTATCAATATCAGTTAATAATTTTTTTGATGAAACAAAAATTGCAACCTTTTTTTGGGGACAAATCCATTCCACAATCCAATGCACAACAGGGAGCATTAATATCAAAATATAACGGTCCAGCCTGTTATTGATAAATGGTGACGTTTTACAAATTGATTGATCAGTTGTCCCAGTGTTTACTGAGCCACGGTCTTCCCCAGTGCAGGGACTCATGTGCACGATCTACTGATTCACTACAAACACTAAAACTAAAAACTCTTTGGGACTGGAATTATACTACAAAAAGAAGACTTTGCCTCCCACTGCCAGCAGCTTACATTCCGGAGACGGGAAAACAACTGCCTACATTCAAACAGAAGAGAGAGAAAATGCCTCCTCCTGTTGAATATACTTGTTGCATAAACTGCTGCAAACTTCTACAAAGGATTGTGGTTTCTTGAAACAAAGTTACTTGCTGGACTTCCAAAAACAGGCGGAACACTCAGCAGACCGTCGTCATGGACCCTCTCAGCATACAGCCGGTGAGTCCCATGAATCTTCTGAATCTCAACAGTTTATACCAAGTGTAGAGGAACAAGCCGAAACTGATCGCCACACTAATCGATGGCACAAACAGGGAGCGAGACCCAAAGGAACACAAGACATCAGATTGTCACGAGTTTCTCGTATTGCTTGCTGTAGCATCCTCTACCCCAGATTCGACTATTACAAGGCTTGTGAATACTGGTATTCTGCCACCCCCCTATACATCTTGAGAACAGATTTGAAGCATTAATGAATGCGGGTGAGGAATCCCCAAATGTGATTAAACATGTATCGGATCAGCCAGCAGCTAAGACTGCTACTAACAGGCGCTCAAGGTCGAGCAGACAGCGGCATTCAGCTCAGAGCGCAGCCGAGCCCAGGACTCTGATAGTGGGTGACTCTATTATCAGAACATCAGTAGCAGGACTACAACAACATGCTGCCTTCCTCAAGCAACGGTTTCTGATGTGAACAAGGAACTTCAGAACATTCTGATGAAGCACAAGACTGCAAGTCGAATCATCATCCATGTGGGGGAAGAATGATATTCGGAAAGAGCAGTCAGAACTCCTTAAGAAGGACTTCAGTGAACTCTTTGAAACACTTCGAAGACTCAAATACAAAGGTCAGTCGTTCATGCAGTGGACCACTTCCAGCAAGGGGAACAAATATGGTTTTCACGGTTTGCTTGGGCTGAACACATGGCTACAAAGATCTTGCAATATAAAAGGAGTAAATTTCATCGACAACTTCAATCTGTTCTGGGGCCATAGACAACTGTTTAAACCGGATGGCCTCCACCCTAACAAACTTGGAGCTAGAGTGCTTAAGGACAATTTCTACTTCTGCTTACGCCATCCTTCAGCAGAGTATGTCAATTCATTCAGCACACACACACCAGGTCCGAGTCATCATGTGGTTGACATATCCCACAAGGACACTGATAACACCATCCAGCCACAACAAGCACTTCTGATGGACACTATCCCGGCTGAGCCCTGCCCACAGAGCTCCTCACAGACAGGATTGTGATGTATCAAAACAGATACAAGACTCAGCACCCAAGGATGACCTTCTGGAAAACAGCCAGGGAAGCCAGGACAACATATCACAGTCACTGGAAACACCAGAGACACAGCCCCTCTCACCGGACACATTATCCCTCTCTCCAGCATTTCCACTTCTGTGCTTCTCACAGAAAATGGAGGAATTGGTGTATGCTGGCGACTAATCTCTCTCACTCATTCGCTGCAAGCCCGCAAATATCACCAAAAAAAAAACGGCGGGCCCCCCCAACCACCAAAGCCTGTGGGCCCTGCTCCTGTGAGAGCTCTCCGACCGCTGCCACAACGCCAGGGCCCAAACCCTCCATCTGCTGAAGGTGAACCAAAAACAACTGATAGCAGCTCTCAGTGATGTGTCGGGTCCCCGCTATAATAACAGCAACATTCACAAATGTTTACAGAACAAGTGGGAACCCAGTGTGCCTGTAGCTTTCTATATTTTCAGTTTTATCACGTGATAGAAAGTCTAAGGTCTTTTCAAGCTCAAGGGCAAACTCATCGAATCTGCGACCTATAATGCATCAAAACTAAGATTGATATAAAGACACAAAAGTACTGCCATCAAGTTGGCATTTTTAAACATTCGCTCACTAAAAAATAAATCATTTCTAATCAATGACTTTATAACCACAAACAATCTGGATTTTATGTTTCTAAATGAAACATGGCTAGAAGACAGCTGCAGTGCAACCAGTCCTCAATGAAGCAGCCCCTCCTAACTTTACTTTCATGAGTGTCTGCAGGACTGTTAGGAGAGGTGGAGGTGTAGCTGCTCTATTAAAGATGTCTATCAATGCAAGCAAATGTCATTTGGTCAGTACTTGTCTTTTGAATATCTAGGGATTGTGCTGAAAGGTGCTCCACGCATTCTGTTTATCATTATTTACAGGCCTCCAAAATACTCTCCAGCCTTTGTTGAAGAGGTCACAGAAATGCTATCGCTGATTTCCTCAGAGTTTGACTGTTTTTTCTATTGCAGGGGATTTTAATATTCATATAGATAATGCAGAAAACAAAATTACAAAAGAAATGATAACGGTTCTAAACACTTTTGACCTGATTCAGCATGTGCATGGAGCCACACACAAAGGTGGACACACTCTAGATTTAATCACTCAGTAGGGGTCTAAACATTTCATCCATTGTTATTAAGGACGTAGCACTATCTGATCACTTCTGTATTTTCTTTGATATATTGATCTCTGCTACCAATGAATCTAGATCTGTCTCTGTCAGAAGGAGATGCATTAACGATAACACTAGTGTGCGGTTTATGGAGGCTATATCTCTAACACCATGCATTTCTGCAGGACTCTGTGTTGATATTCTCCTTGATTCCTTTAACTCAAAAGTTAAGAATGTTATTGATGATATTGCTCCAATAATAGTCAGTAAGAAAACAAACAGACAGAAATCAGTTTGGAGAAGATCAATCAGCAGTTCAGACTATGAAAAGACAATGCAGAAAAGCCGAGCGGATGTGGCGGAAGACGAAACTTGAAATTCACTATAGCATTTATAAAGACAGCCTTCATGCTTTTTAATGTGAAACTAACCACAGTTAGACAGAATTTCTTCTCAAACCTTATAAACAGTAACTTAAACAACACTCGTACTCTTTTTGCCACTGTTGAGAGACTGACAAACCCCCCAAGTCAGATTCCCAGTGAAATGCTCTCAGTTACCAAATGCAATGAGTTTGCTTCCTTCTTTTCTGAGAAGATCATTAATATCAGGAAGGCAATTAGCACATCCTCAAGTAATGCAGAGGTCAGACAGATCTGGACGCAATATCAAAAAGATACTATGTCTATTTTTGAAGCAATTGATAGCAAAATTTTGGAAGAAATAGTGCAGCACCTAAAATCGTCAACCTGCGATCTTGACACACTTCCCACATCTTTTTTCAAAAGTGTGCTTAACTGTTTAGAAGCAGATCTCTTAGAAGTGGTGAACGCCTCACTTCTTTCTGGGACATTTCCAAACTCCCTGAAAACTGCAGTTGTAAAGCCCCTCCTGAAAAAGAGCAATCTTGATAACACCATTCTGAGCAATTATAGACCAATATCTAATTAATCTTCCTTTTATAGGCAAAATTATAGAAAAAGGTAGTTTTTAATCAGCTGAACAAATACTTAAACTCAAATGGATACCTGGACAATTTTCAATCTGGGTTTTCGACTGCATCACAGCACAGAGACAGCGCTCATTAAGATAATAAATGATATTCGCTTAAATTCTGACTCTGGCAAAATATCAGTGCTGGTATTGCTAGATCTCAGTGCTGCGTTTGACACTGTCGATCATAACATACTACTAGAGAGACTGGAAAACTGGGTCGGGCTTTCTGGGATGGTACTCAAATGGTTCAGGTCATACTTAGAAGGGAGAGGTTATTATGTGAGTCTAGGAGAGCATAAGTCTAAGTGGACGTCCATGACATGCGGAGTCCCACAAGGCTCAATTCTGGCACCGCTCTTGTTTAGCCTGTATATGCTCCCACTAAGTCAGATAATGAGAAAGAACCAAATTGCCTATCACAGCTATGCTGATGATACCCGATTTAACTAGCCTTATCGCCAAATGACTACAGCCCCATTGACTCCCTCTGCCAATGTATTGATGAAATTAATAGTTGGATGTGCCAGAACTTTCTTCGTTAAACAAGGAAAAAAACTGAAGTTATTGCATTTGGAAACAAAGATGAAGTTTTCAAGGTGAATGCATACCTTGACTCAAGGGGACAAACAACTAAAAATCAAGTCAGGAATCTTGGTGTGATTCTGGAGACAGACCTTAGTTTCAGTAGCCATGTCAAAGCAGTAACTAAATCAGCATACTATCATCTAAAAAATATTGCAAGAATTAGATGTTTTGTTTCCAGTCAAGACTTAGAGAAACTTGTTCATGCCTTATCACCAGCAGGGTGGACTATTGTAATGGTCTCCTCACCGGCCTTCTCCCAAAAGACCATTAGACAGCTGCAGCTCATCCAGAACGCTGCTGCCAGGATTCTGACTAGAACCAGAAATCTGAGCAGATCACACCAGTCCGCAGGTCCTTACACTGGCTTCCAGTTACATTTAGGATTGATTTTAAAGTACTTTTACTCGTTTATAAATCACTCAATGACCTAGGGACCAAAATATATTGCAGATATGTTCACTGAATATAAACCTAAACAGACCACTCAGATCATTAGGATCGAGTCAGTTAGAAATACCAAGGGTTCACACAAAACAAGGGGAGTCCGCCTTTAGTTACTATGCCGCCCGCAGTTGGAATCAGCTTCCAGAAGAGATCAGATGTGCTAAAACATTAGTCACATTTAAATCTAGACTCAAAACTCATCTGTTTAGCTGTGCATTTGTTGAATGAGCAATGTGCGATGTCCGAATTGATTGCACTGTATTTTACATATTCACTATATTCTATGTAAAATCATTTTTCTATTTTTAAACTGTTTTAAATTCATTTTAAATACGTCAATTTTTAAAATCATTTTCCAATGTTTTAAAATTGCCTGTTTTATGTTTTTTAAAATTGCTTGGTTTATTTTTGTTATTATTTTTCTTCATGATTATTTTACCTTCTTTTATGTAAAGCACTTTGAATTACCATTGTGTACGAAATGTGCTATATAAATAAACTTGCCTTGCCTTGCCTTGCCTAGTGAACTGACTGAGACGCTTTGAACGGCCTTGTGAAACGATTCAGTTGTTCATTTTCATTCTGAACGACAAACTTCTCTTCCGAAACACCATTTACGAGAACAGAAATGCGGACATTTCACCGTGGCTTGTTGTTAGTCATGTTTAATGTCATCTTTTTACTTCAAGGGACAATTGCAAAAGTTTACAAATGCAAAAACCCATTCAACCCATGTTAACTTTAAATGAGCGCATTACTGTGGTTTACATTAAGTTACAAGTTTCATAGATTTCGGTTACGTTCGTCGTACTAAACATAAAAGAGAGAAAGACCGCGTGATCTCTTCTAATCTTTTCACGTCACGGAAACACAAAAAACATCATACAACACGCCAAAATTAGCTAAAATTCATTAGAGTAACACAGCTTTTGATATTAAGTGTTATTAAGTGTTTTATGGATTAAACAAGGTGAAAGACCACATTCCCTTAACTTAAATTTCCCTCAGACATATCACACAACGCTTATTAGATGTTTTTATATATGTTGTACGTTTGTGTATAAATATATACGTTTTAAATAAAACATTTACACCTTTTAAATATACGTTTTGAATAAATCAGTCTGACGTTAAGTACAAATATTTATTCAGTGCCACTTGATTTACCTAATGCCTGAACTTCACATATAAGACATATACTTTCTTATACCCACTTTTCTTCAGATATACAACTCATAAAACACTTTCTAAATGTCCACTCAAAAAATCGAATATGTTGCATGTCTTTCTCGTTAAATTTAGGCTAAAAAGAACATTTATTTAGTGGGACTTACCTGACACGTGAGCTTGACAAGATGGTGGCACTGCACAGTTTCTCTCACAAAGTCTCTCAGGATTGTGCACGTGTGGAATGACATCAGTGTTGGCTGGATTTGTTTTTATTAGTTGAGTCAAACATTGGCATTCTGAATGTTGACTGGATTTGAAAATAACCATTAATTTAATGTTTTTAAAATATATTTGTGCAGACTTAATATAATATGTCTTCTCAACTTAGCCCAAGCAATTCAATTAGTTCAACTTAAATATTTTTGCCCTTCCAGCATTTTGTTAATTTGATTTTTTACAGTGTAGATAGATAGATAGATATATGTAGATATGCCTCCTCTCCTGGAGATAAAATATAATTTAGTTTCTGTATTGATCCAGTAAGACTGTCCTAAGAAATCAGCTGAGGAATTTGAAGAATTGCTCTGCTCTTAGACACTAGATTGCTATGGAAATGAAAAAGGCTCCCTGACAAACCTGTTTATCAAAGCTTATGTCTGGAGGCCAATCTTCTATTCTCCCCTCCCCAGTTACAGTATGCTATTGCGTTTCCAGTGAGAACATGAAAAGAGCAATTAAACACTATAAATATTTTGTTCTTTAAATAAAATCTAAAAATCAGGGCAGAGGAATTTTAAATAAACAGTGGTTGATTTAAAATTCCCAAATGCTGATAGTGCTCGGCCGGGTGATGGTGCTGCGAATAGTGCTGGTGATCATTCAGGGGATCTGTGAACTTTCATTGACTTAAGAGGCAAACTTATGTAAGTGACAATGCTATTACATATTCAGCCCTCAAACAAATTTATGATTTGTGGTCATTGTTTACAACTCGTACTCCTAGTTCTCATTTCAGTAGTGATTATGTTTCCGGGTTTTTGATTGTGCAAACCTGTTTCTTGTTTATCTCCTTGTTATCCCTTTGTATATATAGCATGTATTTATGATGCATCTATATTAAGCTGTTGTTTAATTGGGATTGGATTTTCTCCTTTGTCCCTGGATATCTTCACCTGGTTCATTAATTAAAGTGCAATTACGAAAAAGTCAAAGAACCCAAAATTGAACCCTGAGGGACACCAGCATGGACAGAGTTGATCTTTTTCTCCAATACATGTTAATTCAATACTTTTCGCAACCTCCATTTGCCAAGATAACAGCTCTTAGTATTTTCTTACAGTGCTGGATGAGGTTGGAGAACACCTGGCAAGAGATTAGAAACAAAACCTTTCCAGATCATTCAAATTCAGAGGTCCATAGTGGTGCCTCTCTTCTTCAGCTCACTCCACTCATTTTCTATAGGGTTCAGGTCAGGGGACTGGAATTGCCATGGCTGAACCTTAATTTTTTGTGCACAGTGACCCATTTTTGCATTGATTTTGATGTTTGTTTTGGATAATTTTCCAAATGGAAGATCCAGCCATGGCTCATTATAACATTTTATACTGTTTAATACAGTTTTAATTTATTGTGCAAATGCTTGTGTGTTAGTGATGTTTGTGGGCTCTTTACTAACATGTTTTATCTATGATAAAGTATTTATTATGCATATTTGTACACATTATTGTTTAAGTGTGACTAGTTTGGATTACATGCAATATAAAGTACTTCTAATTACATTGCAGTACATTTTATAGTACTCGGAATAAGATTGCAGTTACTTTTTAATTGACTAAATGGTTACATATTATTCACACAATAGCAATAAATTATTCATATAAATTACTATAAAAATAATATATAATAATAATTATATTATAAAAAAATTGTTTTTCATCTTTTAAATGTACCTTTCTAAAATAGCCTACCACTTGTAAACATTCAGAAATTCTTCCAGTGTTGATGGCATCAATAATGAGTGTTCATTTTACATTTTTATGATTTGATTAATTATTAGCTTTTCATTAAACTCATGAACACCCTGCTGCTTCTTCATGAACCCCAGTTTGGGAAACCATGACACAATGTAATGTTTCGTGCACTTCATATTGTTACTAACAACACGTGGAATATATTTTCTTTCCCTTTGTATTTTTCATGTCAATATGGTACAAGATTATCAATCAATCAATCAATCAATCAATCAACCAACCAATCAATCAATCAATCAATCAATCAATCAATCAATCAATCAATCAATCAATCAATCAACCAACCAATCAACCAATCAATCAATCAATCAAATAATTGGATGCCCTGGAAAGACATAGGTAAAAAACGCAGACAGAAACACACAGACAGACACACACACACACACACACACACACACACACACACACACACACACACACACACACACACACACACACACACACACACACACACACACACACACATACACATCTACTATGGTACCTCAGACTGTGCTATGTGAGTGAAGATAAGTGTGAAGTGAGAATCCATAAAGATATGATAAATCTTGGTCTCACATCCAACATTTCCTGACATATCTAAGATGGGCAATAATTGAATGATCATTACAACAAAGTTATGGCAAAGGCTTACGTGAAGATGGGAAAATGGGGAGTTTCGGGCTGCGCTGACATTTATTGCCTTTGATTTATGAGAAAAGCGCTTCCACTCGCGTCAGGCACTCCAGTGGGCAATAAAACGGAGAGCTTATCACCTGCAGGTAGCTTCTGTGAAGCTGCCACACGTGTACATACACACAAGCCAACTCAGCCAATGTGCCTCCTTAACGTCTGCACCCGAATGGAACTATTCATTAAACAGCCACCGGCAGGCTGCAGTGCCCACTATGATTTCTGTGTCAGACGCACACCGACATACTGAACGGGTGTGTATGAGAGAGTCGAGGTATCTCATATTTTCCTTTTGTCCCGTGGCAGTGCTTTCATGGAGGCTTTGAGGCCTTTTTCTTTCATTTCTTTTTTCATCTGGATTTGAAAAGAGAAAGGTGACATGAGGACAGGGAAAATCTGTCCCACGTTCAGTTTGGGAATGAAAAGCTGAATGTAAATTTACTTGTTGGAACAAAAGTCTTTCACAATTTAAACATTCCCAAATTACACCATTTAATATTGCACTCTGTATCTCTAGAATATTATATAAACAAAAAACAAACAAACAAACAAACAAAAAAATGTCAGTACATTAACATTTAAACCTTTTAATTTATTAGCTCAGTTAAGTTATTTAAAATACAATGGATTTTTAATGTAGAATAATTAATACAGTTTAAGACTAGATAAATACCCTCGTTATATTGTTATCATTGTGATCATAAGCTGTAAGCTGCTTTGAAACAATATGGAAAGTTCTATACAAAAACGTGAAACTAACTGAACTGAACTCTTATCATCACCTAAAATATGCATTATGTCTACATGATCAAATATTCTGAATACATGATGCTAACTAGCCACATAACCTGTATTATCTTATAACTGTATACTACTGCCATAAGGATACACATCTCTGACCGGTTATGAGATTACTTCCAGATCGTACCACTGAAAACATTTTACTTTTTTTTTTTTGATTACTTCCAGATCGTACCACTAAGCTGCTTTAAAGTTCTCAGCTGCTTCAACCCATGTGGATCTAATTGCAGGCTTTATTAGTAGGAGAAGAAGATAATGGAATCAAAACAAAGGAAAACATCAAAGGAAGGTTTAAGCCTGTGACACACCAAACTGACATTAAAGAACTATAGCAGTGACGAAAGCTGATTGTGATGTCGCCTAGCATGGCCTGCATCTGCACCTAAACCAGCGGTTCTCAGTTCTAGTCCCCACGCCCTCCAATTCTGCATATTTTGCACATCTCTCTTTGTTAACACACATCATTCAGATAATCAGCTCGTTAGAAGTGAAGGACTGGAATTGAGAACCGCTGGCCTAAATGTTGCACATAAACACCACAAAGACTACAGTCAACGGCCAACTAGCACATATACGTTCTGCGCCTGCCTGAGAGGACACACCTGTCTACACCAGCAGGGGGCAGTCTTTTAAATGTGTCATTTAAAAAGGGAAATCAAAGCCATAAGCTAAGCAGCTTTTTATTACGATTTTGAATATGCATCATGTTGATAAGTTGGTCTTCATCTTCCTCATTCAAGACTAGAATATCAAATAATCATCTGTTTGAATGCATAGAGAAGATGAAGGTCTTTCTGTGTGTGCCTCTTTACGTCGTTTGCTTTCGGGTTTTTTCTGGTGCACTGGTTCTCTAAGCTTAACAGCCAATCAGAGTGATCTGTCTCAACCCCAATTCAACACGCTCAATCGGGCAAAGAGCCGCTGACGGTGTGGTACACTGGGCTGACAGACGCTCACTGATGACCGACTGTCGGTTTGGTGTGTCATGACCTTCAGAACAGACTGGAATTTAAGCAGTTTTTTAATGATAATCTTCCCCTCTGCCCAAACTCTGAAATCTTATTTATGTCAGAGTGAATATTTGACAAATGCTGCAAAGACACACCACAGCAGAAACACCAAACATGGCTCTTGTGTGTCCCGTAACTGAACACAGAATTTTGGTCTAATATCAAATGGCTTCCAAAAACTTGAAATATATCACACGACTCTTATGGACTATATTTATGATACTTTTATAGCTATTTTTAATAAAATATGTGTTCACTATGAACACTATGAATATGGATGGCATCTGCATAAACTCACCTTAATTTTACATAGGAAAAATAATACAAATGTGCTCTATAATACAAATAATAAAATACAGATGTGCTCTATGAAACCCTACATTTTTTTCAGCATTTGCCAGGAATTAAATCTTCATTAAATATACTTGTCCTATCATTAAAGAAATTGTTCAGCAGGACTAGTCATTAATACATTTCTTAATTCTATTCAGTCATTGACATCTCATTCATACTGTTTGAGGACTTTTTAATGAAGTGTCCCGAACAGCCAAGCATGCAATAGTACATAATGCAGCATCTTTCTCTCTCTATAAAGAGCATCAGCAGTACAACTTATGCTGAGAACTTATGCTGAATTCTTGTGCTGAATTCTCACTGTCCTGCTCTGACACTAAATTAAGTTTTGAATTCTTTGAGACATTATGTAATGGCAGGATTTTTAGATTTATGGGGAAGAGTTTATTTGTATATATTTTCCCAACCAACTGTATAACAAATTATAAAGTTTTTTATTTACCTTTTTCCATCACCCTTTTCTGACCTTTAGAAATAAATGGGCCTTTTATTAATTAATTTATTACTGCTGTATTTCTCTGTAATAACTTTTTTGCATGGGAAATGAGAGGTGACGATGAATAGCTATCCTGCTAAGCTTATCCTCCTCATGAACCCCTGTGACATTTCAAAATTTCACAGCATGTATTTCCAATAAGCCTGGGTCATGTTTCTGATATACATCCACTGCTTTGCAGTAGCAATTTTGCTTTGTTTATTAAAGGTTGTACACAGACCAGTTTTGAAGTCTGGACCAACCGTGTCAAAAAAAAAAATATATATATATATATATTTGACCTACACAGGTATTCATATTCTTAAAAAGAATGAAAAGGCAAGTTCTACAAACCAGCAGAGCACCTACCTGGACTCCATGGTGTCTTTGGTGAGATAGACAATCCAGTAGACCAGGTTGAAGGCCCCAAAGGACAGAGGAAAAAGGATGCGTGAGTACTTGTCAATAATACTAGTTCCTGTCAGCATGTTGTTGGCAGGGACAGTGGAACCTTGCTGATGGAAATCAGGCTGTGGTGGTCTGGAGAACCTGTCAGGAGCATCTCTTTGAGAGAGTGAGTTCAGCCTTTTCTTCAACACACCTCCAGGGTCCAGAGGATTCTAGACACAGAGAGATTCATTTGTAAGATGAGAACAAGTGACCAGTTATCAAACTGTTTGATTGGTGACACAACGGACGCTTTTCACATTTGAGTTTGGAACACGGACCAGCAGGGAAACAGTGCAGCTGGGGTAATGACAGACCACAGAAAATGTTATTACAGTGATCCTTTATGCTCCAGAGATACAAACACACAATCAAATACAGCATGAAAATAATAATATTCGCCCTTTTAGTGTTTCTTTTGATTTTGTTGCAAAGGTAAATTTGATGTAATAGAAAGCCACTTTAGGGAGGGTTGTGTAGTGATGTAGCAGCAGTGTTTACTAGTGTTGAAGAGCTGTTATAGAGTTATAGAGTTATAGAGAGTTATACTGCTACACTAAAGCAAACTTGATAAAAAAGGATCCATTAAAAATATGCATTTTCCAATTTTTTACACACTGTAAATTGATGCACTATGCTATTCTTTTGCTCTACTGCAGCCCCAGTATCTGCTTTTTAATTTAATTTAATTTAATTTAATTTAATTTAATTTAATTTAATTTAATTTAATTTAATTTAATTTAATTTAATTTAATTTAATTTAATTTAATTTAATTTTTCTCCTGGAGGCTAACTCACCAACTTCAACCAGTTAATGTCTCTGTAAAGAACTGTTGGTCACACTTTATTTTAAGGTCCAATTCTCACTATTAACTATTAACTACGACTTTTACCTTAATAAACTCTTAATTTGCTGCTTATTAATTGTTAGAAAGGTAGTTGTTAAGTTTAGGTACAGGCATGGATTTATGATGTAGAATATGGTTATGCAGAATAAGACATTAATATGTGCTTTATAAGTACTAATAAACAGTCAAAATGCAAGTAATATGCATGATAATAAGCAACTAGTGAGAATTGGTCTCTAAAGTGTTACCAAACTGTCGGTTTGTAACTATCGGTCGTAACAACTAAATATGATATTTAGAGCAGGTGGGCAACAATAACATCTGCATAATGAACTTTAATTAGTCTTTGCTCTGAGTGAACAAGGTTATTTATGGCTTATGTTTGCGGCGCCTTAGCCTTTTTCCGGCTGGGGAAAGTTTTGGCATGGAGCAGCAGCTTTGAGTCGGTTCCATCATTGAGCAGGTTTCCAAGCTGTGAGTGTCAGCTGCAGATCACTGTGCCGCCTCTACTGCAACGTGAAATCACCCAGGGAGCACCTGGCTCACGCTGCCATAATATCACAGCTATTTTTGACACCGCAACAGGCAGCACCTAACTCAGACTAAATACCCAAGGCAATGGGACATTCACACCCTTCTCTGGCTCTTTACATGTAGTTCATGAATGTGCACTGTTGCACTGTTCTCCAAAAGAGCCATCATATATGCTTATTTCATCTTTTTAGCTCCAGATTCGCTTACTGCTGCCACTGGTTGAGGGAGAAGCTGACATGTTAAAGCGCTGTGTTTTAAAGAAGCCACAGTGATTCCACTCTTCAGGAAATCAAACTAAAGACTTTTTTTTTTTAAAGCAAGACCACTTTTAGACTAGTGGAAAGTAAACATCCAAAATGCATATTTTATGACACTTTATCTATTTACTGTACGTCTTTAGATTTAAATTACAATACATAAAATTCAAATATATTTAAAGGGAGTTTTCTCAATGATCCACTAATTCCGAAATATCTACCTCAATAGCACATTCATAAACCAACCTTTTTTTTTTCTGGCTAATGACATTATTTTAGATGTATGGAGTGATAAAAAAGAGAAATCCACAATCCTCTCTGTAAAAAAACTTTAACTCTAATAAGTCAACTAAATAAAACAAGATTTTTAAATTGGCTCTATCCAATATTTAGATTTCTGTTCTGGAAATGTATGCAAATTAGTGCATATTGAATTAAATAATGCCTCATCTCCATATTTAAACATTCCATTTCAGAAAACTTGTAATACAAAGCAATTGTCTGTGATTAATCAACTGGGTAAATGGTGATATCTTAGTAATTACCCTAATCAACTGTTGTTTACCCTGTTCAAGAATTAGAAACTTAGATTTTGGAAACTTGGATATTTAAACATCCAACTTAGGTAACACTTTAGTTTAGGGGCCAGTTCTCACAGGGGAGCATTCAGGAAACCTGCTAGAAAATGAAAATGTAACACTGGTGTACAAAACACTTGTATGGGACGATCATGTCATGAGCCAGTTACTGTAGAGCTTTTGTTTTTACACAAGTCTCTGACATTGAGCTTTGTCAGAAGAAGCACTTCCAATCCACACTGCTACAATTCTGAGTTTAAACCATGCACAAAACTGAGATACAGTCTCTGTCATTGTGCCTGTGACTTCACATGCAGTTGAACTCAGACTGTGACTTCACACATTAATTTACTCACTCCGGGCAAGAGTACGATGGCATTGTGTCTGCCGCCTCCAGCAATCATGCGAGACACAGTGGATAGATCACCTCGCTTTGAGCCTGGCATGCTTTCGCTTGGATGTTTTGCTACATTGAACTGATTATATAATCTGCAGCAGTAAAATGGCTAGGGAGGCCACTGTCTCCTTTCGTCTAGTATGCCTGTTATCAGCTAAAATGAGAGCGAAGCATGAAAGGGAGAGAGAAGAGAGGCTGGAAAGAATTACCGTAACAAGTTCTCCATCACTTCTGGCCGCAGCACAGGCCATGTTGACCCGCCGAAGCTCCTTATTGGCTTGCAAGGTGGAGAAATAGTTGACAGCAGCGAACTCGATAAGGGCTGAGAAGACGAACGCGAAGCAGACAGCGATGAACCAGTCCATGGCGGTGGCATAGGAGACCTTGGGTAAGGAGTGACGAGCGCTAATGCTTAGCGTGGTCATGGTTAGTACTGTGGTGATGCCTGTCGAGAATACAAGAACACAAAATCCAGTTAGCTTGACTGATCTTAGTAAGTCTAGTTAAAATTCCCGTTCTGTTCTCAGTCAATTAGGATCAACTTTGCCTCAGTTCAACCCAATCCTAAACATTAATGAAAAAAACAAAGTCAAAATTGCTCAACTGCAAATAAACTTGCAGAAAATTTTCTGAACGTTGAAAAACTCTTGTTTTGCTAAATCTAAACTAAATCTCACACTTTAGTTTGGGGACCAATTCTCATATTAATTAACTATTGACTATGATGTATGCTTCAATAAACTCCTAATTTGCTGCTTATTAATAGTTAGTAAGGTAGTTGTTAAGTTTAGGTAAGGGATCTAAAATATGAACATAGAAATATGCATGCTAATAAGCAACTAGTTAGTAGTAAGAATTGGTCCCTAAACTAAAGTGTTACTGAAAATTGTCTAGGAGCATCACACATTTAAGGACATATACTTGAAGTGCAGCTTTTGTTCCCCCTCATATGATGTTTATGTGTTACTAATTGTGTTTCTGGTCTGGTCTTGTGCTTGTATGGATATCATGCTGAAGAACTCAGTTCTGTTTCTCGGTTTGCATTTTTGCTTTACTCTTGTCGTTATTATCAAAAGGATATGGAGTTGGATCATTTCTCCCATGTTTCTGAGCACCAAAATAAAGGGGCTGATGGGAAAATGCGGGGTGGGGGGCAGTGTACAGTTATTTCATAATGGATCAGAGAGCCCAATGGGCCGCTGGTGCGTGTTGGCTCTATTGAATAGGTCATTTACTCAAAGCTCTGCATGAACTCCTGTGGGAAAGCTCCAGGATAAATAATAGGCATTAGTTCAGTAAGGGCTGAAAAGCTTTTGAGATTCAAAGGGAAGAGATGGCAGATAACATCATTTAATAACTTTGTCATATTTTATTTCACATCTAAAGCAGTGCATCTGTTTGACAAGTGTTGCTTCATTTAATAAATTATATTTATAAAATAGTAACCCAAAGGCAAGGGATTTTTATTTTATGAGAAAAGAATGGCCTTTTTATATTTCGAGTTCATTTTTTTCTTAATGTTTGGAACAATGATGTGTTAGATACACAGATGACTTGGCTCTTATTTCCTGTCAGATGGATGTCAAAAGTCCAACTTATTTTGAGTACATTGTAATAGTGTAATAGTGACAATAGTAATCTACTTTTGAACATTAAAAAACAACAACAACAAAAAAAAAAAAAAAACAAACAAGGAATTATGTTGCGGGGATCAAAGAAGGACAGGCACGGTTGAAAGCTCATATAAACAAGTTACTATTAAGGGTAGCAATGTAGAGCAAGTTTCAAATTCTAAATATTTGGCCACAATTATTAATGACAGGTAAATGTGGAACACATACATAAGAAGGCAAGACAATGTCTAGGTCTACTCTGGAAATTAAGGATTTTTAATACTGATAGGAAGACCTTGACCATGGTCTATAAAGATCAGTGATTGAAGGAATTCAAACACACAATATTGTTTCGTGGCATTGTAATTTAATAATAATATTTGAACACAAATAATTAAGGAAGCAAATAAGTTGTCTAGTTGTCAATAAGATGTGTTATGCCAGTGTCAAAGATGGATTTATGTTTTGTGAAAATCTGAACAGTTTTAAGTAAATTAAATCCATAACTGCAACATTGCATCGTCTTAGCTGTCTAGATTACTGAATGAGCCTGGGTTGCAACTTTCATTATTTTCTGCTGACAGCAAACTCTATGACATATCAAGTCATATGCTGTCACTTTACTTTCCATTTGCTAAGATTCAGTTTAAAATATACATCTCACATAAGTAAAACAAATCTGGTCTTTCTGCTTTTTTTCACCATGCTATGCCCCATCTTCTCAAAACCTGTTACTTTGAGGGCAGAGGTATTGATGATACAATCTGCCAAGCTATCCACATCAGGACTGGCTTGCTGTGTTTTTGTTGGCCTGCTGTGGGTGATCTATAGGGCAGCTCATGGTGTCAATGGGCCGAACAGATTAGATATGTTTTCTCACCCAAGGAGAGACTACATTTAAGAGAGGGGGTATCTGCTATGAGGACAGTAACGATGAAACATACCCAGGTCTTAATAGAGACACTGACATTATATGGCAAGCACAAAGCTTGATTCTAGATGACTAAGCCCTATAGAGACATAACAGCAGTCCTTTATAAATGGACCTAATGGGAAGCTGAGCTGTCTAGGGATCAGGTTTGCTTGTAGCACCCAGTCATAAAATTCACTACAAACAGAGCTGAATAGACATAAACACTAGGCCTTAAAGAAATATTTCACCTGACTCATCATTTATTAACTCTCATGTGATTCCAAACCTGTATGATTGCTTAAACAGCATTGCTTCACAGTCCTGCTGTGTCACAACTGAACATGGATATAGTCAATTTGCATGTGAGATTTGAGAGCAGAAGGGAATATTGTCAGTGCATGACAACATTAGTGATTTCCTTAAAGAGACTTACAGTATTATTCTGAACTATCTTTTTTGAACAGCTCTTTTCTCAGGTGTTCAACAGAATCTGATAGATGTCCAATACACAGAGCTGTGTTTCCCATAAGCATCATTAGTCTGAGTAGACTGTTGAAGCCACATGCATCAATGATCTCTACAATCTGCACACAGTGCTTTGGGGAAATGCAGCCGAGTTTAATTCCTTACAGAAGACACATGAACATATTATGTCTAAAAGCAACGCACTTGAATAGATCAACTCCGGTCTCATAAGTAGCACTCATAACTACTATAATAAATATCCACATAGCTCATTTACTCTTTTCATCCTCATGGTCCTATCAAACTGATGTCTTTCACAGATAAATACAACTTGAGCTTTCGTCTCCACAATCTAATTTTAAAACTCATTGAATATTCAACTTCAGCTTCAAATCAAAGGTTAATATCTAGACATATCTGATTTACAAGAGAACATGTTTAATGGATCCTTAGCATGAATGGAAATGTATAAAGAACAAACACAACTCCTTGGGGCAAAAGAATGCTTTTAAGGGCAAAAAGTTGGTCCAAATAAACCTCAGTCAGTTACATCTCTGAACCCAATGCTCTGGGACATTTCAGCTTTTAGTGGAAGAAGACTGCGATGTAGAGCAACTACAATGGATATGGACAGCGAGTGCCTCTGACTATTCATCTCTACATTTGTTAGAACTCTCACTTCATTTCTTTTTACACCGTATTATTTTTTTTTTTTTTTCTTCTTTTTTAGGGGGTATAGCTTTTTCATATGAGATGTGAGAGAGATGTGAGAAATGTTGTGTGTTTTTCTCATCTCTACATGTGAGCGGTGTTTGCTTGCAGAAACATCTCTTCTGACATCTCACACCTCACTAAGAGCGAAGCCATTTTTATTTATTTATTTTTTTACTAAAGCTGTGACTTTATCAGCAGAACACATTCCAATTAGCCCATTTAAAGTGATAGTTCACTCAAAAATAAAAGATCTGTCAACATTTACTCAACATTGTGTCGTTCCAAACCTGCATGCATCTTCTGTTGAACACAAAATAAGATATTTTGAAGAATGCCTTTTTTTTTTTCTATACTGTGGAAGTCAATGACTACCGTCAAGTGTTTGGTTAACCACAATCTTCAAAATATCTTCTTTTGTGTTCAAAAAATGACTTGAGGGTGAGTAAATGATGACAGAATGTTCATTTTTGGGTCTTTTAGGCAACTTTATTGACCAGTGGGTAAAACATCTTTATTATCGCAATCTTTGCATTAGTGTTTATGAGAGTTTAGATATATAGTGCCCCAAACAAGATGCCTTTCATTAGAAAATTCAAATATGATTCCAAAACCGTTTCACCCTCTTATGCAAATTGAACATGACAGCTTGCACAGGCTTTAATTGTTTCATGCTGATGTGTTTTTCATAAAGAGAAAAACTTAAGCTGTAGGTTATAGAATGATACACTCCTAATTGCCCAATAAGCTCATTCCCATTCAAACACAAGCGGGAGACCACAAAGACAGATGCTGCATTCGTACATACCAAATTAATCAGCCGAAAAAGCAATGAGGACAAAGTAAAAGTTAAGAGCCTGCAACTTTAAAGCACAGCAGACTGGTTCAGTCAAATGTAAAGTAAAATAACAGTAAAAAATATATATTTGCATCCTCTGAAAAACTGATTATTCTTCTCGTGTTTCTGTTTGGAAAGGAGGGCAAACAGAGGAAGGCAAGGAAGAGGATCTCAGTATGTTTGCTTTTATCCTACAGCACCACAAAACAAGGGCCAAGGCACTTTAGGTGATTTAGGACCTTTGCCAACAGCTGCCAAGAAGAGTGCATTAAGATAATGAAGCAATGGGGATCTACATAAGAAGGCAACAGAAAATGTGCATCATCTCATCAAGTTATAAATGACTGCTTAGCGAATTCATCTGGTTTCTTTTCTGTTTATGAAGAAAGACTTTGATGTACATTTATGATGGCACAATTTGGATGAGAACGTTCTGTATTGGTATTGCAATCCACAGCTCTTCACTTTAAATGTTGTACCTATATAGATTAATTTGTTTCAAATCTGGTGTGTTTAAAACACAAACACCACCTGCTTTCTGTGGCTCAGTTCCAAAACTTAGTCAGCCACCTTGCACTCTACAGCCTACATAGCTAGCTGCCTTTTAAAACAGAATCCTAACTAAAACTGAGCCTCAAAAGTGACTGATGTGGAACAGTCGATATCATGCGGCGACTCACAATGTTTAGCAACAGTAAGTTAATTATGAAAGAATAAATCGGTGAAACAGTCTAAACAGCCATAGTAAAATAATTCAGTAGTCTCAATAGTCTGTTTAATTGGTACTGATTACTTATAAGTGATTTCTATCACTTCATCCACTACCTGGATTGTTTCCACTGAGCTTGTTGCTATGCATGCCAGGATTGCATTCTGTGTGAAGAATACACTGGAATAGAATAAATAATGATCTTAGAAGACATGATGTTGCTGCCTACCTTTTATAACAACCTTAACGTAAGGAAACTATGATCTATTTTGCCTTAAAATGCTGCAGCTCACTAAGTCTAAAATACAGGGTCTCATTTCAAATCTGATTTTTTATGCATAACAAGCCATGCACTTTATTGTTAGCATATTGGTGCCTATGCAGTGAGCACAAACTAATAAACAATTAAAAAGGAAATAAAAACAGAGGCTTACCAAACACAGTTCTGGCCGGTACTGACTCTTTGTCGATCCAGAAGGAGACCTGTGCCAGGATCACAGTCATGATGCACGGGATGTATGTCTGGATCAAGAAGAAACCCATTTTCCTCTGCAGGTGGAAGTACACCGTCATGACTATGTATTCACCTGTGAGAGATCAGTGGAATAGTAGAAATACATTGAAAATCCATCAACACAGATTCAACCCACGTGTTTAATATTTACTGAAATCATGACAATGTTTTAAGAGGTTTGCATTAAGAAAAGCCGTCAGAATTGATGCTCGGCAAACGTCTCAAAGCTCGTACCTGTGTTTGACTTCAGCCTCTCACTAGACACCGTCTGTCCAATGAGATCATACTGTAGCAGGCTGGAACTCTCCTGAGGAACCTCCACTGAAAATAACGGCCCTTTCTTCCATGTGTAAACAATCTCACTCATTGGGTAGGCATCTATATGAGGCACAAATCCAGACTGAAGTCAGTCATACCTGTAAATACGTTCAGAGGAAATATGTGCCATTTTAAACATACTAACAGCTGCCAAATTTCAAAGGACATGAATGTCCATCCATTGGAAAATTGATCAGCCGCATGGGACACTCAGCATTGATGGTTAACCTGAAAACAATAAAACCATCACTTTTAATTTATATGAAATAACAAATAATTAAACTCTATACAGTGAGCACCCCCATATGGGAAAATCCTTCGTTTTGCATTTGCATTAAAGGGACAGTTCACATTTACTGACCCTCATGCTGTTCCAAACCTATAGGATTTTTTGGTAACACTTTATTATAGGGACCAATTTTCACTATTAACTTGTTGCTTATTAGCATGCCTATTATTAACATATTGGCTGTTTATTAGTACTTATACACATATTCTGCATGACCATATTCTCCATCCCAATATCATACCCAATACCTAAACTTAACAACTACTGTACCTTTCTAACTGTTAATAAGCAGCAAGTTAGGAGTTTATTGAGACAAAAGTCATAGTTAATGGTTCATAAAAAAAATCATACAGGTTTGGAACAACATGAGGATGAGTAAATGATGACAGGATTTACATTTTTGTGTCTTTAATGTTTTTTTGCACTGATTTTATACACGTTCCCCTACAACTTTTATCATCAGCATTATATTACAGTTACAGTTAACCTGTACGTGGTATGTAATAGAATCAACTGCAATTTTTGTTTTGCTAAGAAAGAATGTGTAAGTGTTTCATTTCTGCTGCCATTTAGAGAGCAAGTGTGCAGTGCATCTTTGACTTGGTGAGCAAATGTTTTGGCACGCAGGTTACCTCATGGTGTACAGAATAGTTCCGTTCTGCATGATGCGGAACAGCTTGTTGGGAGTGGTCATGTTGTGTGAAATAGAACGTTTGCCATTTCGGAAGAAAGTGTCCGGTGTCCAAATGTTGCTGACCATTAGGTTGTTGAGACGCAGGATCTCAATGGGGCCCTCAAATTTCAGCCGGTCGTCTATCCAGGTTTGCCGAAAAAACACATCCATTGTGTATTCCTGAGAGATTGTTTCAAGGGTTTTATAAGATATACACACGAATGCCGTTTTAAATCAACACAAATCAAACTTTTGTGTGCAGAGCATGTGAAAAAACATAGCACATCAGCAAAGTGTCATCGGGTATGTATCTGATTCAGGCTGGTATACATTCACTCTGGAAAGGTATTTTTTTATCCTTTTTTCCCCCGCTAATCTTGGCGGAGACTTATCCATACTGTCTTTCGGATTGTCACAGTGGATCACATGGGAAGTGAAGTGGCTTTGGACACTGTAGAAAAATAGTGTAGTGTGTAACAGAGGAAAGAAAGCTGAGCCAGGACCCTCACTGTCAGGGATTGTCAACCAGATTAAAGTCCCTAAACTGCTATAATGGCATCCTGCAGAAATGTCAGAATAATGAAGCCAGGGCCGACATGACTAGAGGCAGTGGGCATAGAAAACATGCAATTACTGTGGATTTATGTTTGTATGCATGTTTGCTTGTATCATACATATAACTGTTTTACTCACATACCATTTCCACATCAGAAACAGGACCAAAGCTGGTGACAAAGATGTCCGTTTTAACCTCTGTGACAGGTCCTACAGTTTATTTTTTACATAAATGAATAATAAAATTGAATTAGTTTGAAATAAAGAAAATCCTTAGTTTATTCATTACACATACTTTAAACAAACAAAAAAAAAAAAAAACTTGCAAAGCGATAAGGCAGTTTCTGATTAAGAACTTAATGAAGTCTCACACGCAAAGACCAGAATCATTTACAGTGAAATTTAATTTAAGTGAAAATTGGATTAAACAATCCCTAAAGTAAGACTTTAATGTGTAAAGTGATTCCAGCACTTGCCTACCTCCAAATCCAGGTCGGAGTCTGTTGTCATATCCATCTAATAATCTATCCAAAACGCGCGTAATGTTATCCAAATATATCCTCGTCGCGGTTGGCGGCTCTGCCAACACCTGACCAACACTGCAAACAGACTCGAAACTTTATTTCCATTTTCACACATGAACAAGCAAAGCAGAAAAATAAACACGCATGCAAAGTCCGATAAAAGCACTTTGCTACTTACCAAGACAGGAAAAAACATGTGCGTATCCAAGCCATGCTTTGCGCGCGCTCTCTATCCAAGTGTCCCCTTGTCAGCTAGTGTTAGTTGCACGTCCCATAATGCATGTGTGCGAAAGGAGCTGGTGCGGTCGCGAGGCTTGTGTGCGTAAATCCCGAAGCTTTTATGCGTGAAGTCTTGCTGGAGTTCCTCAGTGGGGTTGCGCTTCTTCCGACTCACTCCGATGGAAAACTAAAGTGCTCTCAAAGAGGCGGAGTAGAAGAAACCAAAGGACCTTGACGATCGAATAAATCGAACAAGTCATGAGAGATTAGAGGAGAACGATGGTTTTGTCAGGGAATTTTCCAAAGATTCGGGAAAAGCGCAAATGTTCTGCTGTTTGAGTTTACATTATAGTGCTATTTTATGCGTTTAAACTCTCACAAACTTTGATCATTAGTTAATGCACGTTCAAATTCTGAGAATTTTAATTAATACATGTTTATATTCATAATTAAATGTGCAACTACTGATCTTTTTAGGCATTGCATAATATTTTCCAATTT
>NC_056592.1:19906758-19939258 GCF_018340385.1 Cyprinus carpio
CCGATGCGGGGCCCGAGATGGTTCCGGAGGCGATACCCGTGTCCAAGGCCGTTCCCGAGGCGGTGCCCTTGTCTGAGGCCGTTCCCGATGCCGTTCCCAATGCCGTGACCTGGCCATCGCCACAGCCTGCTCCTTACTGGCTCCCCGATTGGCAGGTTCCGTTCGGGCCACTCAAATGGCGAATTCCTCCCTGGCCGTCTGCACAACGAGAATGGACTGATCCACCGTGGCCACCTGAACTGCCTGGCCCCTCGTGGTCCCCTGAACTTTCGGGTCCACCGTGGCCACCTGAACTGCCTGGTCCCTCGTGGTCCCCTGAACTTTCGGGTCCACCAGGGCCCCTGATCTGACCGAGCCACCTGGGCTACCAGGGGAGCCATCACTGCCGGTCCCAGTTCCCCTACACGGGCCTGGCCCGCCATCCCTCCCCCTGTTCTGCCTCCACCAGTCCACCTCCCTCCTGGTCTCTTTGTTTTTTGGTTATTTTGTTCTGAGGAGCATCTGGAAGCTGCTCCTTAGAGGGGGGTAGTGTCACGGTGTCTGTTCTGTGTCTCCCTGGGTGGCGACTAGAGGTCTCACTTCCCCTTATTGTCACTCCACTTTAGAACTGCATTTCCCATAGTCTTGTCTGTTTCATCACTGCTCATTGCACTCAGCTGTCCGTGGTTATCAATCATTGCACTCAGCCAATTCCCCGTTAGCATTGTCATTTCCCTGTCTATAAATACCCTGGTTGTTTCGGTCATTGTCACGGAGTCCTTGTTGACTGTCACCCTGGTTTGTCGTGGTTCTCGGATGTTGTGTATGTTTCTTGTTTCTGGACTGCTCACCTGGATTGTGACCTTTGCCTGGCTGACCATGAGATTTGGATTATCCTAATAAAACATACTGCAATTGGATCTACCTGTTTGTGTGCGTGTCGTGACATATATATATATAGTTAAATTAAGAAATTACAGAATTTTATCAAAACAGTGTTCAAATATTGAGGCAGGGGGGTATTCCAGAAAGCAGGTTATGTGACATACACGTATGTGTAAGGGTAAGTGGATAAACTCAGCATTCGGTCCCAAAATTGGAGGTAACTTTTTTTTCTTTTATCATTTATCATATGTCTTATTAACCTGCATCAAACAAACAATATAATTCTTATTCTCAAGTGATTAAAGATGAAACAATATGGACTACTGTACATTAAAAAAAAATGCTGGGTTGTTTCATCCTTTAAATATGGACTAAGTATGGTTGAATTTTTACATTTAATTTTTAACCAAAGTTGGGCTAGTCTATATTTGATCCAAAGTTGGGTTAAAAACAACCCAGCATTTTTTAGAGTGTAGGTATGTAAATGCCCACTGAATAAAAGAAGAAGAAAGAAGTAGTATGGCATGCTTTTTCTTAAAATTTCCATAGTTTGATTTGTCGAGCTGTTGAGAATGTCTTGTGGTTTAACCGTGAACATACTCTGAGTTGAATTGACTTACTCCTGGACTTTTTGGGACCAGCATACCTCAAATAAGCAAGGGTTGGGTTAATCAACCGAGAGTTCAGGCTATGTGTGACGGTAAGATAACCTTGCTTTCTGGAACACAACCCAGGATTCTTTAATCCTTCGTATGATACACAGTTTGTCCAGATCAAGTAAGAGTGTGGTGTTTTACGTGCTGTGAATGTGAAACAACAATAATCTGAGGCCAAATAAACTGTTTAAAAAATTAAACAGTTTATTTAAACTTACATGATACCATGTGTGTCATCTTTCATGTGCAACATTATCTGAGCGAGGAGATCGTTAGCGCTGCTGGTGTTGCAGTAATGAGCTAAATTAGGTTACTGGCACAGGAGTAGTTGCAATACACTGTTTTAATTTGATTTTGAATGTATTTGTTTTTATTGTTGAATGGTGTCTATTATGATTAATCTCCTGTTTCTGAACACAATGTAATGCTATTCGATCACTGCACTCAAATCTGGAGGACATGACTCATTTAAGATTATTAAGTGACGTGACATACAGCCAAGTATGGTGACCCATACTCAGAATTCGTGCTCTGCATTTAACCCATCCAAAGTGCACACACACACACACACACACACACCGTGAACACACACCCGGAGCAGTGGTTATCATTTATGCTGCGGTGCCCGGGAAGCAGTTGGGGGTTCGGTGCCTTGCTCAAGGACACCTCAGTCATGGTATTGCCGGCCCGAGACTCGAACCCACAACCTTAGGGTTAGGAGTCAAACTCTCTAACCATTAGGCCACGACTTCCCCCAATAATTAAATCAGTTATTGTTGAATAATCAGCTCTAGGATGGAAATATTCCTTTATTTTAACAACTTCAATTTGATCTAGTACTTGGATATCATATTAGAAAGTAAAGTGCATACACTTACATCATTTAGTTTTTGGAGAGCCATATTTTTGTGCAATTGTGTATGTGGGGAGCATTTGGAATTAGTATATGCATGCAATATGAAAAAAAAAAAAAAAAAAAAAAAAAAAAAAAAAACATGTTGCTTTCAGCCCATTACTCATTTGCTTATGCCAAACTCATGTTATAACTGACTTTTGGTCAAACATAAGTAAAGTCAACATGGCCTTGAAAAAGACACCAGGTGGCCTCTCTTCTGGCTGGAAGGCAGGTAATATGGCATTGAAGCTGGCTGTCAAGGTTGAAGACTTCAGCGGTATTGGCATGGACACGTGCAATTCTCATCCAAAATTAGAGAGCATCAAAGCACAGGGATAGCATGTGGCCAGTAGGGAGAAGTTGTAAGTTATCTATGTGAATGCGGTGTGTGACTGACAGGATTTCAGAAAGATCAAGGTGAGGTCAACAAACTCTTTCAAATTCCACCTGAAAGAGAGCTTTACTTTAAAGATAAACAGAATTCCACACATTAAATTATTGATCTGTTATCACTTAACCTTCCATGTGAAATGAACATATATATAGTTCCATCATGAAACTCTAGATGGCGCAGGTGAAGGGTTGAGCTTACTGCGTTGCATTTATATGGCTGGCTAGCATTCACTAGAGATTCCTGCAAACCCTCCACCTTCCCCAGCTCCACCTGTATAGATCTGCTACTGGTTATTTTATATGCTATTTGTGCAGCAGCAGTAACAAGTTCCTGTACTGGCTTGCTACAGCAGCAATAATCTACAACTACAGCAATAACCAACAGCAGCGTAGCAGATCTATTCCTCCAAAACCAAATACATTAGCATTGTCATATCCATCACCATCCTAAAATCTTCAGAGAGTTGTCATGATTGAATTATAGTTATACATTTACAAATCTCTCAAGTTTCTCATTGTCATCTCTCAAGTGCACATTGATCATTTTTGGGGGAGATGCCACTTCATATAGATGCTTGAAAAGACCATTATTCTATAACACAGATTTGTTTTGGTTGAGTGTTTATTCACTTATTTTTTGACAGTCAAGGTTTTTGATTAATTTCTAATGACTTCTGTCTATAACTATCATGCGTGTTGTGTGGAAACGTTGTAGTGTACAGCATATGCTAGATCAGTGGTTCTCAATTCCAGTCCTCGCGACTCCCAGCTTTGCACATTTTACATGTCTCTCTTTGTTAACACACCTGATTCAGATAATCAGCTTGTTAGAAGTGAGCTCCATGCATGAACTGTGTTCCCATTGACATGCTCCCTACACAGTGTTCATTGCTCCCTACTCCCTGAGCAGGGAAATCTGTTGATGTTTACCTCACTTCGGAACATTTATTCATGGATTTGCGCTGCGCAACATCTTCACACACAGACAAGTGTGACATCATATACCTCTGTAAATAAATATAATTTAAATTCACGTCTCACACACTTCAATCATTATATATATGTATATATCACATATATATATATATATATATATTATATCATATATATGTATATGTACTATAGTATATATATATTATATATATATATAGATATCTATATTATATAATATATGCTTCACATATATATAATCATATATAGGGAATATATATATATGTATATATATAGATATATATATATATATATATATATATATATATAGAGAGATAGAGGATATATCTATATATATATATATATATATATATATATATATATATATATATATATATATATTAACAGTCATAAAGGTGCAAGACACTTTTTTAAACTTTGACAAAATTTTTCAAGAGGCTGAAGACACACATACATACTTGCTATTGCATTCATAATTGATAACATGTATAATAATGTGATTTCAAACATGTAGGTAATACCAATATGTGCAGATTAAAATAAATATACTGTATATTTTTGATGAAAAGGCTTATAACAGGCTTTATGAGTTTTTTCAATACAGAACAAACGAAAGAAGGTCGCTAAGAACAGACCTGATCATATTTAGATATTGAAAGAAGGCATGTTTCAACACAGTTTACTCTCTTGTGATTATCATCCTAGAACTCATATTGAACTTATAAAATATTTAATAACTTTGCAATACATACATTAAAATTCTCACCATGTAGTGCAGGCCAATCATGATTGGTCTCTGAATGAATCTATGTCCTCATGTCTCCTTGCACTCATAAAGCATGTCTCCTTGCAGCCTATTTGGACTTCTTTTTTTGATTTGTTTATATGTTGATTGAATAAATTTTTATTTGTTGGTTTTTTTGATTTGATTATTATTATGATTTATATTTATGTTTAGTTAATTAATTTTTATGTGTTTTTAATTATCATTTGTACCTGTAGCTGTGAATTTGTAATAGTTGTGTATGAGTCCTTCAGTTCTCTCTAGTGTGAAAAGATAAATCACAAAATCATATAGTAACTGCTGGAAAGGGTTAAAAAGGGTTAGGGCTAGTTACCCTTTATATTCCCCTCTTGTTTTCTGTCCTGGGCCAGATCGAATCTCTGCTGTGCTGAGTTAACCTGGCTCTTGTCTCTGTTGACTGATCCTGATTGTTCCTGTTGCTGTCTAGCCTAGTCTTGCATAGTTTCCTTCGCATTTATTTTATACCTTTTTGATATTAGGGTTTTCCATTTGATTTAGTTCCGTTCCATCTTGTTCCTTTTTTTTGAGCTCGTGCCTTTTAGTTTAGTTTTGTTTTTCCACTTCCCCCTTTTTGCTCCCCATCTCCCCCATCAGCTCTGACTGTTGGACTCCCTACTGCCTGCCTCCTTGCTCCCATCCTTTGCTGTCCCCGGTCTTCATTGGAAAGCTGGACTGTCTCGTTGCTCTTGGACTGTTACTCTCTGCCATTTGCTTTGACACATGTATTTTTCCTTTTCGTATACTGTTGATTTTGAGTTGATTTTCATTTACATTGATGTGGTTTTTATTTGTTACCTTCTCGGACAGTGGCTTAGTTCCTCTTTTGTGTTTGAAACTCAATAAATCTTTGTTATCACTGCAACTGATTCCTCTTCCGTTACCACCCTGACAGTTATACCTTCAGTCATATTGAATTTGAATTACCTTGACTTTTGAGATTTTTGTGAAGCATTTTCCTTGTATTATTTCTGAACATATATTTGTAAGACAAGTTTGTACAAGATGTAGTTGTAGTTCATGCATCTTTTTTTGCAAAGATATTTAACAATTGATTTGTTTAACATTTACATCATGCTGACACATGTATTTTTCAGAATATGAATGAGCTCTTATTGCATGATAATCCTTCACGTCTGCTGTGTTCTCAAAACTCTGGCAATTTGATAATACCTAGAACTTCAAAATCAACTGCGGGCAGATACTTTTCCTATTTAGCGCCCAAACTCTGGAATAACCTACCTAACATTGTTCGGGAGGCAGACACACTATGTCAGTTTAAATCTAGATTAAAGACCTATCTCTTTAACCTGGCTTACACATAACACACTAACACATTTCTAATATTCAAATCCATTTAAGGATTGTTAGGCTGCATTAATTAGGACAACCGGAACTGGGAACACTTCCAATAACACACAATGTACTTGCTACATCGTTAGAAGAATGGCATCTACGCTAACAGCAGTGAACACACACACAGCAGTGAACACACACCCGGAGCAGTGGGCAGCCATTTATGCTGCGGTGCCCAGGGAGCAGTTGGGGGTTTGATGCCTTGCTCAAGGGCACCTCAAATGTGGTATTGCCGGCCCGAGACTCCTCACAACCTTAGGGTTAGGAGTCAAACTCTCTAACCATTAGGCCACGACTTCCCCTTCTTCACTAGAGGGTTAATAAAGAAAATGTTACTTGAATCATGTTGTAGTTACATATTCAAACTCACTAGTAAAAGGGGTCATGTGACGTTGCTAAAAAGAACATTATTTTGTGTATTTGGTGTAATGCAGTGTGTTTATGTGGTTTAAGGTTCAAATAACACATTATTTTCCACGTACTGTACATTATTTTATCTCCTCTATGCCTTGCCTTTCTGAAATACATAGATTTTTACAAAGCTCATAGTTCTGAAAAGTGAGGTGTACTCTGATTGGCTAGCTATCCAGTGCATTGTGATTGGCTGAATACCGTGTGACAGAAATGTTACGCCCATTAACAATGTGATGCCGTGTGTCCCGGCGCAATGAGACAAAACCAGAAAAACCCATTACAAACGAGGCATTTGTTGCATTCAGTGAGAACATAATTACTGATTATAATGACTTATACCGTCTTTTTACGCGTTGCGTATCGCGCTGCATAAACATAAAACCATGTCTGCATTTGTGATCGGAGAAACTACAAACGACAAGCGCTACTCTACACTGCTCAAAACTCGCGTTTGAATCATCAGTGGAAAATCCTTTACATATTTAAATGTACTTACAGGCTGTGTGTCAGAAACACCAGACTGTCATTGCAAAGTTGGAACTGCCCCACTTTATAGAAGCAGACACCGACATTGTAGGCTCTCTCACAGGAAACAGTCCTTGTCCTCCGCAAAATGCGCTGCATACATCTGAATATTTGGGTTGAACTGTTCTGGAACAGTGTTGTAAATACAACTGAACCACTGATTTCTAGTTGTGTCCTCTTTTGGAAGGCCAAACAATGCTTTCTTTCTTTGCATGAACATTTGGGTGGCGTTATGCAAATCTTCCCACATCATGACGTAGACATGTGGGGGCGTGTTTAAACAAGCCGTTTTAGGAGGGCTTGGTTGACTTTTATAAAGAATTTCTCTTTGGATTTGAGACTTTAATCTTTGCAACTTTCCAGATCTTCTTTATGCTCCAAGAGCTTGTAACACTCCAAAGAGAAAGGAAAAATTGAAATTGCATCATATGACCGCTTTAAAAATTGTAAAAAAAGAGAATCGGTCAAACGTTCTGAAAAAATCAAGATTTTATTTTTCCGCCATATCGCCCAGCCTTCGTCACCGTTCATCTTATCCTCAGTCACTGCCTAGGAAGAAAAGCACACACGATAGACAGTTAAGCACCCACTAAATCCTTCCTTGAGTGAGGCTTCTTGTGGGTTTTATATCTTTCTCCTCTGATGAGTTGAGTGGGAATAGCTGTGACTCTGATCACTGCAGGAAGCAGCCATGATTACCATTGATGATTGAATGGTTTATTTGGAAGGGTCTAAAATTAGACATTTCACAGATTAGAGAGTGGGGATGACACATTGGGAATACCCTGCCAACCTCATGAAGACACCTGTCTTTTGTTGAGGGCTTGAGGAAAGAAAATTTTTGATCGCACCCAAGTACGTGCCACATTCAGTCCTAGGTGGCATTTCCAGGGGTTGTCAGTCCATCCCTTTGTAAGCTTGATAGCACATAGATTTGTTCATGTCCCGGGGCAGTCTTTGGAACAGCCTTACATGGTTCATGCCTATCCATTTGAAGGGAACCTCAATTATTAGTGGGACTGGAGGTGGAGTGTTTTGACCCACTGGGCAGCACTGTTGGACTTCAGTTTACTTCCCTGGCCAGTTGACGAGATCCCAGAGTCGTTACAGGGTGCTGACTGCCCCCTCATATCCAGCCTTCGTGTGGGAAAGGGCCTGCCTAATGACCAGCTCAGTCTTGGTGTGTGAGACCACCAGCAATCATTTTTCTTTACCCCACCTGATCATCATGCAGTATAAGATAACATTTTGGCCCTGATAGATATTCCTTGCCTTCAACCACTCTAACCTGCCCCCAACAGTTCAACCAATCATTCTTCCGGATATTCTTTTGCAAAGGTCTCCCTTGTCTTACCTGCTGGAAGAGATACAAGCACATGCATTCTGAGACAGTTGACAGGTTCCACAGAAAATTGCATAGTGCATGATGGTCACACACTGAATTTTTTTTAGCTTCAGACTCTGATTCCATCCAGTTGGAGGATATCAAACATGTTTGATATTTTGAGAGAAAGTTAGGTCAGAGGAACTGCTTGGAGAATCTTGACAAGTGCACTGAGATTGCCTCTTGCTTGGGTGGCTTCGTCTGTTGTGAGGAGTTTTCAAATGAGAGGACAGATCCTTGTAAATAACAGTACTGTCCTTGTGCCTCTGAAGAACTCTACGAACCAGAACCCCTGAAATGTTGTGTTGTGTGTTCAGCTTTCTACCTACCCACTGTTTTGATTTTGGGGAACACCACATAGTAGCGAGGACGTACCTACCATAAAAAGATAATATAGAGTATTAAACTGTACACACAGTATTATATTGAGTTATTCACATTTTTTTTTTTTTTTTTTTCTACTTACCAGTGCTTTTTTCGGCCTGCTATCGTTGAACATTCTCATTGTGCTCAAGTATTGCCAGCTGAGTACAAGCAAGCATTGAAGGGATGTGAAAGAGGAGGCTTTTGGGACAGTATTTCAGCAGTACTGAATGGAAAACTTCAAACTTACCTAAACAAAAAATTATATATTGATCATAGTGATCAGCACTGTGTACATGCTTTGTACAGTAACATGCTTTATTATAGTGGAAACTTACCAGTAAGCTTGAAGAGAGCCATTTGCCTAAGTTTCAAGGGTTTGTGATGTACTGAAAGCTCTGAAATCTTTTTCAAGCCATTTCTTTCTTCTCTGCTGGTCAGAACTGAGCTCACTATGCAGACATCTTTTTTTGCTCTCCAGTCTAGTCCAGTCCAGTTCCTCAGTCCATGTATGAACCCCACAAATGTGACTGAGAAGTGACTTCCATCTTTTGATCAACACCTTTTGATTAAAATTTCCAGCATCTAGGCGGAACAAAACTATCATCCTTCTTTTCTGATGGTGGATCTAATGAAAGTATGCTGACATCTAGGTCAGTGCTTCTATCAGGCTCTTCTTCACACTGAGCTGGTTCTGAGCTGAAGATAAGCACAGGTAAGTACCATTTTGATGAACAATAAAACACAGGCATCCTCACTCTCCATTGTAAACAAACAGCATCAGCTTACTTGTGAGAATGCGCCCCTGTATGTCATTGATAAGTCATGAGAACCGTTTGCCCAGGCTGTGGATTGAAGGTAATAATGCTGTAAATAATATGCAGTTTCTTGCACAGACCAATCGTTTCACTTCATAATACCTCAATATATCGTCAGGCGCCACAGGTATTAATTTGTTCTAGCCTGTATACGTTTTTTTGAAAAAAAAAAAAAAACCAACCAAAAAAACCCCGGCAGCCACAGACATGAGTTGCCAAGGACCACAGTTTTACCTAAAAATCTTCTCTACAGTTCTGCTGAAGAAAAAAGTCACCTACATCTTGGTTGGCCTGAGGGTGAGTAAATTAACAGCAACTTTTAATTTTTGTGTGGGTTATTGATGTATTAAATACAGCAACATGACAAAAAGCCAGAAATTTGATTACATTAAAAATTAATAATTTTGGAGAATGCAACTTTACTGATGTTTATGCATATGTATCTTCCAGTGTACATTAACAATTCTTGAGTGTGATGTTTTTTTTACAAAGATTTTATTGTGTGTATTCGAGATAGCATTAGATATTATCTCTGTGAGGGTAACTGAAAAGTCTCCTATTGTCTAAATAAATTGCTATTTGAGCTGTCAGAGGTTGGAAGTTCTTCAGTGCTTTAGTGAACAGTACCAGTATTTGGAATGTGACGTTGGGGAGTCACATTATTGACAGATTGTATATGTGAATCTTTCCATTGAAGAAAATGTTGTGGTCTCGAGTCTGTATTTTCATGGACGTGGGAGCATTTGTACTCTGTCTTGAGTTTGCATCAGTTGTAGAGGTTCATGCAGCACTGACGTGAAACCAGGCTTCATGTACCTCAAAGTAGTGTTGCCTCATGAAGAGCTGAAACTGTGAACTCATTTGAGAATTGGTGTCAAAACCTTGACAGGTTAAGTGAAGTGTACTTTATATAGCGCTTTGTTCAGTACAAGTGTTATTTACATGTTATCACTTGATACCAAAATTGTTCACGAAGCAGACAGGACCTTGATATTTAGAAGTTCTACTGACGATGACACAGAGATTCACAAAGTGTTCCAATGAATGTGCCAACAAAAGGTCAGCATGCACAAAAGCTATGCAGCTGGGGATAGGCTTTTAGCTCTACGTCAGTCTCTGTCGAATACATTGGTGTCCCAAAGTGGCGAGCGTGATTTCACCAAGTACAACATGTTCCTGGATCAACATCCTTGCTGATCCTGGAACAACATTCCAATCAACCAATCAGAATTGAAATATAACTTTTCAGGAAATATCAGTTTTAGGCTTACAATCAGGGTTAGGTGCTTTAACCCTTGCTATCAGCTGTCATTCCCACTGATTTTAGGAATAAATTATGGGTAGGGTTAGGTTTAGGGGTAGGGATTGGGATTGGGCTAAGTCTATATTTTTGGACAAAGATGTTGATCCAGGAACATGTCTTACTTGGCAAAATCACGGCGACCCAGCACCTACTTTGGGACAGTCGCCGTGATTTTGCCAAGTAAGACATGTCTTATTTTCTGTTAATAATTTTCCCCTATCTCATAAATACTCACAACTTCATACATACATTTACTGCACACTTCAATAGACAAGCATTTGTTCAGTTGTGTGCACCAATTAAACAGAATGTGCTGCCCTATTTGTAACTTAATTCTCTCACAAGGAATGACAATGAATTTTATAACAGTCAATTTTCAATTTTTCGACATAAATGATGTTAGTAGATGATGCCAGTGATGTTGCTGGACACGATAGTTTTCAAATCCCTTCTGCCCAGGAAGGGAAAGAAAAGCTCTAAAACAAACAGAAGCAGTGAAACTCCAGGAAGTTCAGAGAGTTCACAGACACAACAACATCTACAACCAGCTTATGTGCCCAACAATCAAATTTTCTCTTTAAAGCCTCTCCATCTGCATCTTCCAGATTGTCTAGGACCTTCTTCAATGACTTGAGAACCTTCTCTCCAAGGCTCCTCCATCTGCTAATCAGCCAATCTACCTCAAAGCCTGTGTCATATTTGATACTAACATTTTGACATGATTTTTTCTAGTTGCTTCAGTCCAGTAAGTGTTCATCTTGAAACAGTCAAACAGTTTTAAAGTTATTCTTATGTTTACTTATTAAATTCAGTAAATATTTCAAAGCAAAACGACATGACCCTGATTGAGGACATTTTTTAGAATATTGGGGTCCTACCCTTCCTATTAAACAGTGATATAATTATAACATGATATATAATAATGAAATGATTAGAAAAAGAAATGAAATGATTATATTAAAAGGCAGGAGAAAACACTTCCCTCTGTTATCATTTTATGTCGTTGATAAACAGACCTCATCTTCATGACTGCAGTAATATTTATTTATCGTTGTCTTTCTGCTATGGCATATAATTATGCCTATACAAATCAAGCGTGCTTTATTTTTATTTGTTTATTTTTCAACTCCTTCCCCTTAATTCAGGGGTTTGCTTCGCATTCCCCTTGTCATGTTTCGGTGGTGCAATCTAGAGGTTTAGGTTCCTCAATCCTTTGAAGCATTCCATTTATCATCAACACCTCCCCAAATGATGGACAAATAAAAGTGTACTATAATATAAAGTCGTGGTTTAAAGGTTTTTTTTTCTTCTTTTCTGTTAAGACAAGCCTACTGCCCCACTTTGTGCAAGACAAATTACTTTTTTTTTGCCTCACGTCAAATTTCAAGACTGAGGAGAAAGAAAGACACCGAAACAGCTCATGAAGTGGTTATTAAAAGCCAAGCTGACAAGAAAGAAACGGTTTTTCCATGATGCACAAATACTGCAGTTGTAATACCGTCTGTTTTACAGTTCACTTTGGCGTTTTCGTAGTTTTCCCTTTAATATTTCCCTGTCTCTGGTCGGGAAGTGCTCCTCCAGCAGCATCAGCACCACAGCGCTCCTGGATGCTGCGCTGGAGTATGCACGCATGCGCACCACAGTGGAATTACTGCACAGCGCGCTCTAAGTTGGATCTTCTCTGTCTTCACGGAAACCAGAAAACATATAAAAGTATGGCGATCTTTAGAATAAGACAAAAGAGCTTCGTGCGCGTCTGGACGTTTACCGTGATAGTGGCCGTAGTGTGTGCGCAAAGGTAAGTCTGAACCAAAGCTCTACTCACATCATATGGCTATCTGTACTCCACACACAACTGAAATGATCTCTAAGCATGCATCTGAATCTAACGGTGCCTTTTTCCCTCTTTGCAGTGTCAATGATCCAAGCAATATGTCCATCGTAAAAGAAACTGTTGACAGACTACTGAAAGGATATGACATTCGCTTGAGGCCAGATTTTGGAGGTAACGCACGTTCCTAATTAAGTCCGTCATGTCAGCCTTTTAACATCACCTCTGAACTTTCATATAGTAATATCATAAGCGCACTATTGTGGAGAGTTACGCGCGAATATATCCCAATGATCTCAGCTTTGGAGATGATCGGGACACTTGCTTTCACTTGTTCTGAATCAATCGTTTAATCTGCCGAACGCGATGTTTGATTTGGGATGCTTCGCAAAGTTGACGAACGAATTTGAACCGACTTGGACATCTGCACGTTGTACCCATGTGATGCGTTCTCTGATTTGCACTAATTAATCAGTAATAGTGATATCAGTGATGCTCATGATGACGAATCCATAAATTGTGAAATTATCATTCTGGATGATCATAGTGAAATCAGTGTGTTTAGATGATTTTTGCTTTACTTTTCACCTCCTCCTGGATGTTATCAGGCTGACGTTGAGTTATTAATGGCTCATGCGTGACATGACCATTCGTTTCAGTGTACAAAACAACATCAATTAGCTGTAACGTCATTGGTATGATTTGGTTTGGTTTCTAGGTCCTCCGGTGGGAGTGGGGATGAATATAGACATAGCCAGCATAGACATGGTCTCAGAAGTGAATATGGTAAGTCTCTTATCATGCTGTCCTGTTGGAGGCAAAGTATGTGAGCTCCTTTAACCCCCTTTCCCCCCTCAGTTTTCTAAGCCAGCTAATTTATGTTTCATTTGAAGGGTTATAGTCTATTGTTTTTCACTACATCTGTGGGTGTGCACTTCATATCAGTGGAATTTTAAGCATACTGTAGTGTTCATGAGAGACGGTTTATAACAAAACTTTTCAGAACACGTACTACCTTTTATACTCAGTGTTCACATATGGACATGAGTAATGGTCAGGAAGAGCTAGTGTGGTTTCTATGGCAACATCTTTTTTTTTTCTGCGTATGGACTGAATGTTTTTGCTGGGATTTATAAAATCACAAAACAAATGGATACCAACGTGAATTTCTCCATTTTGGATTTTTATGCTCTTTCCACCCTTATGGTTATCTGGTAGGATTTTCCTCCCCTTAGATACAAGAGCATCCCCTAGTGATGGTTTTGAAGCACAACATGACGTTTTATGTTTGAGGTCTGGTCAAGTGAGGTGATATTCATAACAATAACTGAGAACTGGTAGTGTTTTTGATACAGCAGGATTTTTGTACTCTTATTTGTACTCTTAGCAGTATTTTGAGACTGGTTTTGTTTCTATTGTTCTCAAAATAGCCTAGCGATATTCATTATATGTTACATGCATTGATTTTTTTTCTTCTTCACTGCAGACTGAGAATACAAGGTTTGAGATGTGAATGCATGCAACTGTGCTCGCTTATAGTCTTTGGAGTCCCATTTTATAGTAATTATTAATGTTTTAAGCAACAGTGCACGCATACATTAGTACTGTCAAGATGTCTTTAGGACAAAACAATGATTGTGATTTATGCCGTTTCTGAGTGAATGCATTTGTGTGTGTCCGCAAGCTTAAATGATGTCACTACTAGGCCAAGAAAGCACGAATTCACAGATCACTGCTCTGAACCCTTTTAACATTTTCCTGGCTGGGATCTCACATGCATTCATCTGGATTAAACATTCTTTTGCACTGGATAAATAGCAAGAGCGAGTGTCCAAATCACCATGAACCTTGATGTCCTGTGGCAATGGGGAATATTTGGTTTTGGCACTTGAAGCAATGCGTCAGCCCGTCGTCATTAATGGGAGAAGAGAGGTTGGTGTAGGCATCAACTGTTTTTGACTCTCTTAGTTTTGACAAGTCTCTTACGTAGATCATAAAACAAATGTTTATTAAATCTCATGCTCATTTCTGAATAGAATAACCTGCGCTGCTGTTAAAATGTTCTTTCCTGTTCTCTGTGTATCTCCGATACAGGAAGATATTAGTAATGTTATTTCTTAGAAGAGGCTTTTATAATATACACATATCATTCTTGCAACTCTGATCTCTATATCCTTCAAGATGTTACAGTACAGTGAGCATGATTTCACCAAGTACAACATCTTCCTGGATCAACATACTTTTTGATCCTGGAACAACATTCCAATCAACCAATCAGAATTGAGATATAACTTTTCAGAAAATATCTGTTTTAGGCTCACAATCGGTGCTTCTACACTCTTGTTAATCAGCTATCATTTCCCACTGATTTTGGGTTAAGTCTATATTTTTGGACAATAATGTTGATCCAGCATCATCAAAAGATGTTGATCCAGGAACATGTCTTACGTTACAAAATCACGGCGACCGTTACAGTACACTGAAGTAACACATATGAGATAACATGTATCAGATGCATTACTGCACTTTTTACACATTCAAGCAAAATAATGTCTGAAATGCGCTCGCTTGGTTCACTCATTTACTAATCACTACATACTGAATGGTGCATGCGAGTGTTAATGAGTGAATTTAGACACAACCGACACTATTCTGTAGTTTTACGTGAATGCAAAGTCATGTACAAGAAGTCAGACTATTTCAAATCTAATCGAACAGTTCAGACGGAAAGGCAGTTCCAAAAATTGTATTAACTTTTCCTATTGGATTTTCAACCATATATTAATGTTTTGTAACAATCAGATGTTATATCACAGCTACATGGACCTGAGAAAAAAAATAAAATGGTCGAAAAAGCCAAAAAGACATTCATGCATCAGCATGTTTTTACTCGCGTCCTAATCTTTTCCCCTCTGGTTTATTCCCTCGTGAATCATTGAGTATGAATGCGTCAAACTCTCTGAAGTTTGAAGCAGAGTTTTGAAATGTAATCCGTCCATCTTGTAGATTTTGTTAGCAGAGCAAACATTTCCTCGAAATAAAGTTACCCTTTTCACACAAAGCTCTCAGGACTGGGGCTCCATTGCATTATTAAATTATATATGAACTTATATTAAGGCTTGCTCGGAATTACCCCAGTGGAGCTGTGCCCAAGCAAAAAGGCTCTATGCTTTCATCTTATAGCCCTACAGTATATTGCTTCTGACTCTTTCAATTCTGTCCACGTACAAACATGGTCACACTTCTCCATCATCAAAAATCCTCTGCATCGCACACAGTAGGTGTTAGATGGTATAGTAGGTCCGTCCAGAGAGAGGAGCAAAGGTCAGACATGACCGCAGGCAATATGACTCGCCGACATAGACTTGATGACATTAACAACCTGCCATTTTCTTGGAGGCAGTCCGGGGTGCGGTTGTAAGGAAGGTCATGCTGCGTGATGTGCGTGATTCACCGAAGGACAGATGGATGCAAACAAAGGGGTGAAAGTGAAACTGAGTGCTAATGAACGGTCTTGCAGCTTCTGGGCTCAAGTGAAGCCTGATGCTTTTTGATCTTAGGTGCAGACTGATGTTTGCAAGTGCAAGCGTGTTTTATTTTTTTTCTTACTGTCTTCACTGCAGACTTTGTTCTTACCATCACCTTGACCCATAGGGAAGAAAAAAAATCACAAATTAGATCTTTTTTATCAACTATTTCAGCAATAATTAAACTGTGGCTCTTGCTTCAAAAGAAGTCTAAGCAATGTCTCAAACAGTGGCCTTATTGTCCAAGACCAAAGTCAGTATGATTTCAAGAACTTCTCTTATGCCATCTACATTTAGTTTACAGTTCTTTCTGTATGTTAAAGTTTGTCCAGTGTTTCATCTTAGACAAAGTTTATAGCATTTGTCGAACAATACAAGATCATCCTCAATGGAGGCAATTGAGTTTTCTTCTGGAGAACGTTCTGTTATTTCACCAGTGCCCTGGTTTACAACTACATGATTCCAAAAATAGAGTTTACTGCTGATAGAATTTAAAAGAGAGTGAATGGACACACCCAGTTCATAAAGGTTCCCAGAACAAGCTGATTTTAAACATCAAAACATCCAGGAAACTAAGAGTTGGAGAGCTTAGCGTGTGCGTTGGAGGATTTTGGAATCCATCCCATTCTTTTAGAGTCTAAAAAAAAGAAGAAGAAGAATGAAAACACATTAATTCTCAGATTTTAAAATGTACATTTTTGTACTTTTTTGTCTAGTAATGCTGTTAATAATGTGCTAGTTTGATGATAATGTGCCACAAATCCTGTGACATGCCATTTTGGTGACCTCTGGCTGCTCTGATTGAAAAACATGAAAATTTGTGAGCGTGAAATGGGTGATGTTTTAGGATGAGTGGCGTATCTGCTGTAGCTAAAGCATGTTCTGGCTTTTGTGTGTGCTGTTGACCCAGCTGGACTGTGCTGTTTCAATACACTTGAGATAAGGAGCATGTTTGCTCTCTAACATACAAACTGGGGGGCACTCCATATGTTTTTATTTTATTTTATTTTATTTTATTTTATTTTATTTTATTTTATTTTATTTTAAAACAGATAATAGACCTGCATTGTCCTGTGTCATACTGAAAATAAATGATCTGCTCTTTTCAAGCACCGATAGAACAAGCTTGAACCTAACAAGTTTGTTCTGAACTTCTAAACCTTTTTATTAAACATTACATAATTTAGTCCAAACAGACTTTATATGCACTTTAAATTATATCATGTAAAATTAAAATGAATGATGATTCTTGTTTGTAAAAACACTGCATTGATCCTAAAATCCTGAATCCTTAACTTGCGTAAAATGTTAACTCTATGTTTTCTGCCTTGCAAGCACGAGTGTTTCCTACAAGAAATGAAAATTAAGCAAGTGTTACTATGTTTGACAGCTTCAGCTGGGTGCTGCTGCCCTGACCTGCCCACTCGGGTCATACCATCGCTAATTATTGTGGAGAAAAAAAGCAGAACACTAATGAGCACCAACAAACCCATAGGCATATTATTTTCAAAATCCAACTTTGGACATCCTTTATGCTGCCTAATTTGCGTGTTTTTGCCTTTAAAGCTATATATATATATATATATATATATATATATATATATATATATATATACTGAATGAGCAATCCTCTATTAAATTCTGAAAAGAGATTGTAAGATAACAGTTTCCATGCTTGGAATTTGTAATTGTGTTAAGGTTTCATGAACAGTGTCTGGGTTTGAAATTTAACTGGTAATTTGTGTTACTTTAGCATTTTTGTAAATGTGTAAATTGGCTCAACTACAGCTAAAACAAAGAGGCACATAAGATTACATAAACGTAGTGGAGAATACATAAAACAAGACAAGTACCCTACAAAACAAAGTTACATACACTACTGATGGCAGAGTGCATACATTATGATAGCACTTATGGCGTTTGATGCTCTTGATGGTAGATTGAATGCCTGTACTCAAGAAAATGTATGATCCATTTCAGGTGTCATCTGACATCTACTTAGAAATGCAATACCTGATGAAACTGTGTGTTATGTTATTGGAGTGAACACTTTTTTTAAATACCCAAAGAGGTTTGCTGGCATCGCGTGTAGGTTTCAGGTACCAGTCTTGGCCTTTTAGATTTGTCTTGCAATTATCCAACCTTTAGACATTTACTGATGAATGTACGGCTCTGTACTGTCAGCTTGGTTTAAGTTCAACATCAGTTTTAAAGATAAACACCTCTGTTCCAATCACCTAAATGGCTGTTTCGGAAATAATAGACTTAAAAAAAAAGCATAAGAGCCATGGAGAGCAAAATAGCCATTGTGTACATTGTGAACTAGACATATTGGGGTTTTTGCATCCCTGGATTTTACAATAGCTTTCATATGGTCATATAATGGCTCCCATCTGTATCCTAATGTATTTTTAATATCAAAAACAAGAGTTGGATTGTGAGATGGGCTGCTGGTGTTTGTGTTGGTGAGTAGGCGTTACAGAGAGAGAGAAAGGCTGGGGTGGACTGCTGAAGAACAAAATATCAAGAACATTGGTGAGCGAGGAAATTCAATTCCCAGAGAAGAAAGAGAAACCAGAGAAACTTAAGTACTTTTATACCAGCTCTACAGTTCGGTATCTAATTACTCTCTGCTCACAAGACTCCTATATGCTTGTGTAGTACATTACTGTGGCATTGAATGCTGTACTTTGATATGGGCAATTTTTTATGGCATTATACTTGTGATGGTATTTTAATTGGTTGAAAAAAAAAATCTTCCATTTCAATGTGAGTTTGGTGTGCAACAATCCATTTTCATAAGCACCAGGTGCAAGCGGGAAAAGGCAGCAACAGAGATCATAATACTGGCCAAAAGTGCAACTACCTGATGTCAACATCTTGAAGTAATCGACTTCAAAACCTGAATGCAGTTAATTTAACATACTTCCATGTATGTGCCTCTAAAACATACCAGTACATACGAATCGCTGCAGTTTTCAGTTGAAATAAACACTAGAGGCAGTTAAACTCCAACAACTTTTATTCCAAATAATGTTTTAAAGGGCCAGAGTTTCCATTAAGAAAGCCAAATTTCTTGCACAATATTACTATATCCATTATACTAATGAGTACAAGGTCTATTTTTTTTGTGTGTGTGTGTGCGCTTTGATATCAGTGTTATATTTCAGCAGCTTTGATCACGTTTTGTAAGCTTTCCGTCATATCAGCATTGAACCCCTTTCATTATTACAGCTAATGAAACAACTGCTGGTTTTGTTTCGTTTAAGAGGCAATGACAGCCTCAGATATGGAAAAGGTAATACATTTCCAGAGAACTTTTAGCTTCACTGGATTAATTACTGGTGGACTCAGTCCAGCCACGTTTTTGAAAATGTAAATTGGTTATTCTTTTAAACCTCTCAATAGAGGTCTTGCAAGTTGTAAAATTCTTCCGATGCCAATACAACAATAACCTTGTTCAATAGAGTACACCACTACTACAGTTGTTTACATTATTAACAAAAAGCATACAAGTTTTTTACTCATATACATGCATTTAATGAGGGAACAGGTGTTAACAGTGCCAGCAGTCATCTTGGCACACTTAGGATATTAAATGAATGATTCTGCTCACTGAATTATTATATTGAAGATGACTTGCATACTTACATACTACTTATGAGAAGTATGAAAAAGTGCACAAATATTGCAAACAGAAATAGTTCACCATTCAGACACTATAGTATTGCATGGCATACCAGTGCTACAGTTCAAATTTGCACTATTAACTAATTATTAACTACTACTTTTCCCTCTATAAACTCCTAATTGCTGCTTATTAATAGTAAGTAGGTTGTTGTTAAGTTCAGGTATGGAGTTTGATTAAGGGATCTAAAACATGCTCATGCAGAATAAGACATTACTATGTGCTTTATATGCACTAATAAACAGCCAATATGCTAGTAATTGTTAGACTATGTTCCATGTGTTGTGTTTGTTTTTCCCCCTGTTTCCCAGTTTCTGTCTCCCGCGTCATTGATTTAATCCCAGGTGTTTCCTATGTGTTTCCATTGATCCAGGTGTGTCTAGTCTTCCCATCACCCTGACCTGTATAAATAGTTCTCCCTCTGTTCAGTCTAGCGTCCAGTATTGTTCATGTCAACATGTTCTATGTGAGTTTTCCTTGTTATCATTAAACTGCTCTGGATTGATGTACTCCTCGTCTCCCTCCGTTCCTTGCTCCGCGCTCCACTCAATAGTGCACCAGTGACAGTAATATGCATGCTAATAAGCAACTAGTTAATAGTGAAAATTGGTCCCTAAACTAAAGTGTTACCCTTTCTTATATATTTTATTTGTTACTAATAACCATTGTTATGTATTATTATTAATAGTAACTTTTTTAACCATTTGTCAAAAACAACAAACAACCAAAAAAAAACAATTCTATAAAACCCTCACTCTACAGATCTTTTCAAGCCATTTTTTGGTTAATTTCAGTTTGGATGTGATTGCTATCAGATTGTGTCTGCTGATTACTTTGTAATTAGTCTTTTGAAACAAGAGCCGTCTCTCAGAGACCTTATCCACTGGTGTGGCTGTTGTGTCACTTTAGAAAAATTAGAGCATTGTGCACTATTTCATATTTCAGATAATTTTTTTAATTAAATATTTGGATGAAGCACTGAAGAAAGCTCCGCTTCCATTTCCACCCTATAGTAAATAACCCTGGTAATACTGTGATTACCCTTGTTTGTGCAATAGTTAATTATGCACTCTGAACTTTGGCTCATCTTAGAGGTTGTTTACACAGGACACATTTTTTGTCTGTCTGCACTTTTTCTAAACTTGTGCTTGACTGACACAGTCTTGCCGATTTTTTATTTTTTTTCTCAGCGTCTCTCAACATGAGCCACTGTGCCAAAACAGTTAAAAATGTTACTTAACCCTTAAAACATCTTGATACCCCTGTGTTTTGTTCCATTTCTATATTCTTTGTCAGTTTTTTGTCTTTTAAGGCAAGAACATGTCCTGTGTGCAAGGCTCCTTAGAGAGGACTGGGTTATGTAATGCTCATCAGTTTTGAAAAACCACTCCGAGACCCCGAAACAAACCTGTGTGAACCCTTCCCCCAAGTGTCTCGCTCTACTTTTCCCCTTTCTTTCTTTCTTTCTTTCTTTCTTTCTTTCTTTCTTTCTTTCTTTCTTTCTTTCTTTCTGGAAAGGAACAACAGCACATTAACATGTTGTGTGTCTTGCACAGTGTATACTTATACTAATCTTTGTAAAAACTTTAAACAATAATATAATTTTAATAATAATTATATATATATATATATATATATATATATATATATATATATATATATAGGTTTATATATATTTAATCACTCTAATGGTGGGTAGAAAAGAGATTTTTTTTATTTTTTTTTTTATGTATATGTATATTTGTATATTTATTATAATTATTATTGTTTGTTTTTCGTTGATGTCACATTATTATTACCATCAGAATGCTGTAATACTATTGTGCATAGAATTTAGGACAGATAACCAACATACAAATTGGTATAAAGTGTGGGTTTTCACTGGTTAATTAATGGTAAACTAACTGATCCAAATTGTTGGTTCACAGCAAAATTTCAAAATGTCATTATTATAGGCAAAAAAATAAAAAATAAAAAAAAAAAATATATATATATATATATATAATAATAAATAAACTGGCTGCCATTCATTCATTCATTCATTCATATTCACTTGCGTCAGTACAATATTACAGCAGCATATAGTTTTCCCCTCAGGAATTGATCAATAGTTTTTTTGTTTTGATTTTGTATACAAGGCCAGATGAAAGTATTGATCACACTCAAGTGCTTTTTAATACTTATTGTGCACACACTATTTAACAATACCATTGTTTGATGGATTAGAGAAAGCTACCAGAAAATTCAACTCATTTATGTTTATTTTAGCTTCACGGCAAAAATTCACAAGGAACATTTCAGGACTGTAATTATCAAATCGGTTCACAATGGTTACACACACACACAAACAATGAAGATTTTAGCAGTTACATAAGGTGTGCAAGTTTCATTTGATTACTCATAACATATGAGCTGTCATTGCATTACTTCACAGTTCTGGCAGTGAAATGTCAGCTGGTACATGAGTTTATGACTGGGACCAGATCAGACTTCTCATGCTCATGAGGTTTATGGTTGCTTGGAAACAAGGTTGATAGAAACAAGTGTCAGAGAGATTAAAAAATCTGTCACATCTTCAGTTGCCATCCACTTAGAATGGATTTGTTTGATTTGTTAGAGAAGCATTGTCTTAGCATGCTGGGAGAACCTCCCTCACTTAAAAGGACCCTTTTGTGTCTTTTCTATAAGACAAATACATTAGTGGACCTCCATTCTTTGTCCCCTTTAAAAGCTATTTTTAAACTGTAAATCGCATAGCTACTCATAAAAAAGCAGTTAGCTAGCTAGTGATGATTGTTTCTTGAAATGTTGTCACATGATTGTTATTTTAACGATGTTGGTTCAACAATACAGAACTGTTGTTAATGATGTCAGGTGTTGTTATTGAGGTGGTAGAATAACAGCTCCCATTAATTAATTGGTTCAAAATCAAATGCATTACAGTTCATTTATATTTTGACATTTATATGCACTATGTATTTGGCGTACACTTTACTCCCTTATATGCAGTTTCTACAATTAATTTCTGGTGTTGCTGTAAATACCGAAAGTCATCTTAAGTCTACTTTGTTATTTTGGGTATCTGTCTCCATCAAATATGCTTTATTTCTAGGTGTTTGATTCCATTGTGGGTTCTCTTGATGTCAAACTCTATGGTACTCCAGAGGTAGAAAACATATGTACATGCATCGCACACACTTCATAAACAGTGCTTTCAATTCTTGACAGACTAAAAGATGTAGAATGAAAAGTCTATACATAGAATGAAAGATATAAATTTAACTGCATGCTAGCTTGCTCAAGAGCATGTTCTTTTTAAGAAATGATGCTTCTAATCACAGGTCGAGAGCTGTAGATTCAACCACACAGCTTTGTGATGCTGTGTGCGAATATTTGTTTGAAATCACTTACATCAGAAATAATCCCATACTTTACTCTTTCAAGGGAAAGGTACACTGTAAAAAAAAATGACATTTACGGTAAAATACTGTACCGAACTTCAATGTAAAAAAATATGGTAGCAACATTTTAGGTTTTACAGACTTAACTTAAATTCACAATAAAATACCATATTTAATTAACTGATGTAATGTTAATAAACCAACATACTGAAGTACTAATATCTGTTTTGAACCATTGTATTGCACTGATAACCACCAAAGACTGGTGGTGATGAGAAAGTCACATGATGAACCAAATCTCATCACAAACAGCTTTTCTATGAGCTGAGGAGAGCAATACTTATATAAAGAAGGTGCACAGTGTCATTCACACAAACACTAATCCCAATCATGGTGACACATGATACTGAAATAATGCAATAAACATTAATTTAACAACATTAGATGTAAGATTAAACCATAATGTACGCAACTGATAAGAAAAAACTAAGAAACATTATTTCAACAACAACAACAACAAAAAACATCAAATATAGAATTGTCAATTCTAGAATTCTGGGAGTGTAAATTTACAGTTTTTCACTGTAACTTATACAATGACTTTTTCTTTTTCACTTCCAAAAACTGTATTTTTAACAGTATTTTACTTTAAAATTACATTAAATGTAATTACATTTATTCACCGAATACAGTATGGGAACTTATTGTTAACCAGTTAACAGGTTTTTACTATAGCATTTTTACAGTTTTTACTGTTAAAGTCACAATTTTTGTATTCAGTTACAGTAATTAATTACTTAGCAATGCATTACACTCAACAATGCACATTATATACACTGACCACCAGCATTAAAACCACCTGCCTAATATTGTGTAGATTCCTCTTGCACTGCCGAAACAGCTCTGAAGCATTGCGGCATGGACTCCACAAGACATTAGCAGAAGATCTTTTAAGCCCTGCAAGCTGCGAGGTTGGGCCTCCATGGATAAGATTTGTTGGTCCAGCACATCCCATAGATGCTCAATCGGATTGAGATCTGGGAAATTTGAAGGCCATACTATGAACTCTTTCTCAAACCATTCCTGAATATTTTTTTTTTTTTTTTGCAGTGTGGCAGGTGCATTATCCTGCTGAAAGTGGCAATAAATTGACAGCATCCATCACCCTTAACTTCTCCATTGTGTGCAACAGAGAATCTAGACAAACCGCTAAACATCTCGAAGAAATAAATGTCATACAGGTTTGGTGTAACACCTCGAGGGAGTGAATAGTGACAGCGTTTTCAGGTGAACTAATAATTCAAACATTCAGCTGGATGCATGACACTATTTGAAAGACATATTCAGGTATATGAAATATATAGCAAACCTTTGTATTTCGAATGTTCCACTAACATGAAGTTTATGATTTCCTTCTCCCCATGACGACAAATGTTTGAATTTAGACAGCCGCTGCTAGAGAGTAGAAGTCAGGGGAATCGAGACCCTCTGTTTGCTGAGACAGCAGACTGGAGACGTATGGGATGTTGTTCAGAATTAAATATTATCCTCTGCTGGAACACAGAAGGAATGCTCTAATACAGACAGATCTGCTGAAATATCGCCTCTTTGCTTTTCACTGCTGTCTTATAAAAACTTGTTCTATCACAGAGGCAAGGCAACATGTTGAATAGTCTCAGATAGGCAATAATTCCATTCACACAACATTAACTAATAAAAGGTACACTCTATTCGGTTATAAGTCTTGAAAATTCATTTTGGTTATAGATGTAACGCTTGTTTGTGAAATGAAAGTTAAAATGCATGACCACAATCATATTAAGCTCTGTAAAGTGAATCGTAGTTTGCTGCTGTGTGATAGTCGTCTTGCAGATTTCTGTCCTCACTACTGGTTTCTTCACTGGCATTTCTTGTCCTGAACTCTCCCCTTCACTCTCTATCTATTGCTTTCCTGTCTTCCTCTGCATGTTCACCACACCCTGCTGTTTCTCTCATCACTTCCTCTGCTTCTGTCTTCCTCTCTCTCTTCATCATCCCCCCAGCCCCGTTTTCGAGAGCTCTTTGATCAGCAGCATCTGAAAGCACTCATGGATTTTCAGCTGTGAAATTAAGCCGCCTTCCAAACCATGTCCAGGGTTTTTAATTAAAGATTTAAAATGAGTGACTTTTTTTTTCTTTTTTCTCCACGTCATTTGCAGGAAACATTGAAATGGCTGTCACACGTTCAAAAACTTTGACTTCATTTTACAGAATCCTTTTCATTATATATCAAAGAACCAAGATGCAAGAGAAGAATCATATTGTGTTGTTCATAATGTGTCAAGATTCATCACTGTAATTTACTGTAGGTTTGATGGCTGTCAAGCAAGCTTATTATTTGCCCACAATTGTTTAATTATTGAGCTTTCTTTCTTTCTTTCTTTCTTTCTTTCTTTCTTTCTTTCTTTCTTTCTTTCTTTCTTTCTTTCTTTCAGCTGGTAACTGTTCTCTAACATGGTAGATGATTTCTAACTGGTTGACCAAAAAATCAACTTGACCACCTAAATTGGCATGATCAACTTGAGGCTGGTTAGTTGCTTGTCCAAAACGGTTTTCCAGCTAATAAAACTTTTAGTAACACTTTAGTTTAGGGACCAATTCAAACTATTAACTAGTTTGTTTATAAGCATGGATGTTACTAGCATATTGGCTGTTAATTAGTACTTATTGTCTTATTCTGCATGATCAAATTTTTAATCCTTTAATCCACCCCATACCTAAACTTAACAACTACCTTACTAACTATTAATAAGCAGCACATTGGGAGTTTATTGAGGCAAAATTCATAGTTAATAGTTGGTCAATAGTGCTAATTGGTTCCCAAACTAAAGTGTGATCAAATTAATTTTTTTTTTTTTAGACCAGCTAATAATCTTGGACCAACTAGAAATCAGCCATCATGCCTTAAAACACAGCTTCCAGTTTAAACCTAATTTTCCAGCAGGAAAAGAAAACATGGATCCAGATGCACTCTAAAGTGTCTAAAAGATTGGCTAATGTGGTTTAGCCTTCAAACACACCTGGCCCGGGGTTTCTCTTTACACTCCCAAATGAATAGGAATATTGTGAAGATGAATTGCACCAAAGGCCATGATACAACTAAGGACTGGGATAACTATGATGCCTGTGCCATAGTTGTACTGTATTTATTTATTGTTTATTTCACAGGGACAATACATGACTTCACAGTATTGATCAGCAGATGCTCTCTCTCTCTCTATTATATACCTATATCTGATAGCTAGTTTGCGGCACTTGTCCCTGATTAGGCTTTTACTAAGAACCTAAGAAATACGACATCATAAAACAATCTGAAATTTGAAGAAATTGTACTTTCTTTACTGAAAATTATGACTGGCCAAAGGCTGTCTACATCTTGGTTGATTACAATTATGATTTCTTGCATTCCTTGTAGTAATTCAACTTCTAGTTATTCATGTTGGGCCTGTTATTAGCTACCGTATTTTTTATTTATTTATTTATTTATTTTGTAATCATTGCAATAATTGTCTGCACAAATAATATAAAAATAACCAGATTAAATGGTTTCCCTACATAAAGTAGAGTTTATATATTATAATAAGAGTTTAATATTGTATTATATTTTTAGCATAATGTTGTCAATATTTGCTCAGTTTTGCCAATAAATAATATTACCCATAAAGCCACAGCAGAACTGTTTTGCATCTCTGATCAACACACAGCAGTGATTCATTTCTGAATGAATCCGCATTTTGAATGAATCGCCATTTACTTCATTCCTGAATGAATCAGCCGTTTGAACGAATCAAGTGAATGAATGACTCAATGGCTTACTCATTACCGCCACCTAGGTGCAGTTTTATTTTCTGATTTAGAGAATCATTTAATTAAAAATGCTTTTGATGCTTTTCTCATTTAATAATGCAACATTAATGACAACACAATAATGGCTTTAAATTATATTTTGGGCGTAATATCAGCCAAATTTGATTAATTTGCGATTAATTCATTGGCACACGGTGTAATTAATAACAGTAAATTATTTTTAATCGTTTGACGCCACTAGTCAACATAAAATCATTTTAACATTTGTGAACACATCTCTCTATTTGTGAGTCACGGATTTGTGAATTGCATTTTGCGAATGTGACTTTGGTTACACATTTTGTTACAATTTTAAATATCAAAGTTACAATGTTGCTAGGCAACCACAAACAGCTTACATTTACAGATGTGAACGGCACATCACAGTGTGTCTAAACTAAACTGCTTCCACTATAATAAACAAAGCTCTATATACACTGGAGGTATGTTGTCTGCAACAGTATACAATATGATTTTCTTCTATGTGTTGAATTTTTTATATAGCCTGCAAGAAGGTGCTGCAGAATCATTTTCTGTCACATCATTTCTACCATCACACTGCCTAGATCTAAGATGCAGATTGTATTCAGGACATGTTTAATGGCCCCATTAGAGAGCTCATTTGTATTCAGCCACATGTGGACAGAGTAGGTTTTGATTTTGCTTTTGGAATTTAAGCTGGCACTATGAAGACCCAAAGTCGAGGGTCTTGCTGGGACAGCGTGTTTCATCCCTTTGGGACACACGTGCTGAATCGCAGTTTCTTAGCTGTCTGCTGCACATGTGCTACGAACTGGAGGCAGATGTCTCAGTCACTTAATGACAAAACACTAACACCCTAACAAGAGTTTATGAGGCCTTATTACCAAATGATTCAGCTGCTGCTTGTCAGTCAATTAGCTCTAAGCACTTCCACCATCCAGGCAGAGGGGTGCAGAAATAAGCTCCAGAAATGGCATGTCGTTTTGCAGTGCGCTGCCTGCGTTTTGCTGACAGTGAAAGATGAGTACAATGTGCAGCCATCAGCAGCTCGTAGACTCAGGCTTGTTTGTTTGTCATGAGGGCAACTGCAGAGATTGACAGCATACTGTGATGTGCTGCTTGTTATGCCATGCTAATCTCCCACCTGTCTGCTGGATTGCATGCGCTAATGGCACAATGTGTTGTAGCATCAGTGCTGGGTAGATTACTGAGAAATTGTATTCCGTTACTGATTACATGATGAAAACTGTAGTTAGTAACGTAATCTCGGTTACTCATTTTAGGTGATGTAATCCGACTACTTTTTTGATTAATTTTTATATGACTTGTGTTAAACTTACGATTAAACATACTAAATTGAAAAATAAAATGGAAAGAGAAAGAAAAGATATTCCTTTTTTATATCAACATCATAAAAATGCATTACATTACACCAGGATTTTCTGGGCTTAATGTAAGAACTGCAGTGGGTTTGTGAGTTGATACAAAGCTATTAATTCATTAAATCATGAAAATGCAAAATAAAATAAACACTTGAACACTAAAAATGTATTTGTTTACCTGCATGTCAGTGTGACCATTAACCGACATAAAAGAATTGTGAACATGTGAATGTGTTGTCAGATTGAAAGATTACCTTCAACAGAGACATTTCAAGTAAATATTTTATGTCAGAAGGGTTTGAAAAAAAGATTTGGGAATTATATGAGCAAATTTCAATGAACACGAAAACAACAATAACTACACACCCCAAATGTTCCAGGTTTGAAATATTTTTGTCCAGAATCAGCTGTCACTGAAGGTCACTGGATATGATGAAGACAGTGTTTCACAGCTACATCACCAGTGTTTAGTAACTTAAGCATAATTATTTGGTAGGATTTTTAGAAAGCAAAATTTAGAGGAGAAAAAGAAGAATTAGAGAGAATCAATAAATTATGAATAATTTATTGCCATTTTGTGAGTAATCATGTAATCCATAAAAAAGTAACTGTAATCTGATCATGAACATTATAAAAAGGAATAGACTCTAATTACAAGCATTTGATTTTTGGAATCTGTTATGTATTCCAGATTTTATGTAATCAGTTACTGCCCAGCTCTGTGTAGCACAGTCTTTAGTCCAGAATGACGAAGAGATATGTGTTATTTGACACCATCAGTGTTTGTTTCTGATTACTGGATCACTCAGTTGTTTTTTTCTTCAAATGTTAAATCATTGCATGGCTAGGTGCATTTTTTTTTTCTGCGTTGAAAAGAAATTGGTCACCGAAGCCATTATTTTTGACCTGCAAGGTGTTTGTGCTTTCATCTTGTGTTTGGTACTAAATTATCATCTCTAAACAGGCTCTCCAGCTCTTTCACAGCCAGTTTATTCAAGTGTGCTGTTAGAATACTTCTTTTAAACTAAAAATAGGAAAAAATACTTTCAGTCTACTTTTTATGTACTTCTCAGAAATGTGCTTAAAATGACATTTAAGTATACTTGATTATACTTAGAAAAAGTCTTAATATATTTGAGCTATAGCTACTTGTGCTCTGGGAATCATTGTTATGTTGTAGGGGGCGCTATTACACATCTTCTGTACAGAATTTCCAAAACACAAGCGAAGAAGAAACCAAAACAACAGATGCTTCCACATGTAATCTAACACAATCATCAGAAATAAAACAGCATCAAAACTGTGTAACGTTATGGAATAAAATGCATTACGAAGAGCCGTCTGTCTCTCACTTTTAATTATTTCCTCCTCTTTAGCTCTCTTTGCTTTTACCAAATACTAACCAACTAATAAGCATTAATTTGTTTTAGTGAACTATGCAGCATTTGTAAAGGGTTATTTGTATCGGAACGTTTAGGCACATAACAGATAATGACTACCTGGGGCCTTAGCTGAACGGTGGACAAAAATATCAAAGAAATCAAATACTACAACTATTGGCCTTGTGAAATATGTGATGGGTTGAACGTCCCTTGTGTGTGTCATCCAGAATATCCAGAATCTGAATGTGAATCATGTTCGTGTTTTCTCCTTCCACCTTACATCCGTTTTTAATTGTTTGCATAACCATGAAAATAAACACTTATTTGGCCATGAGAATGTAAAAGAAAACGAGGCATAGTCATATTTAATGGAATAATTGTCACTTTCTCATGTTCCTGTGTGAAAATTATATAAAATGGATGAACCAATATTGCCGTTACATTTTCCTGATTTCCATCTGTAGGTTCGTATTGATCCTTCAAAGACACTGGACAAATTTTTCTACTTCAGCTGGAGTTTGGAAGGTGAAAACGGACCTGTTCGTTGTTGAAAAAAAAGAACATTCCTTTTGATTCTGGCTGCCTTTAATACTCGCTCCTTGTCTTTGAAGTTCAAGAACTTCATAATCAGTGTCCTCGGGTGTGTCATGCGCGAGTTGATATTTGTCAGAGTGACGATTTTGTGCTCCTGCTCAGTTACCAAGGTCTCCCCCAATTTCATTCCTAGAGCCTCTGGTATCCACTTCTCCAGAAATGTGACCGTGTCCCAGCCCTCTACTTTCTTCGGTAGGCCCATCAGTCTCACATTGTGAGACATGCTTCTGCATTCCAAATTGTCCACTTTGTTTGAAAGAGTTTTAACAGTGTTTTCCGATGTGCTCACTTTGGATATTATCCCATTAAGATTGTCTTCAGCATCAGAAATACGTTGTTCCGCATGTGCTATGCGCCCTGTGCATTCCTTTATCTCCTTTCTAACCTCCGTAATTGTTGTTTGCACACCATCAATTTTCTTATAAAGTCCACTTTTAAAGGACATTATGGCTTTCATGATATCCTGGTTGTTCTTTTCACCTGAAGTTGTTTCATCTCCTTCATCAGGGCTGTCTTCCACTGTTACCATGGCGTCGCTAATTTCTTCACCCTCGGAGTATTCATTTTCATTTTGTGTTTTTTTTTTCCTTGTCTTTTTGATTTGTTTTAATTCCCTGTAGTCTCGTATTCATGTTGCTTGGCTTTGAATACAATTCTGGTTTGTATTGTGGGATTAATTACTTACTAGCAGCAGAGCTGAAAAGTTGCGAACTCTTAGCACCTCGCCACAACCGGAAGTCTCAGCAAGCTGTTAGTTATCCTTGTGAGCAAAATCTGTTCTGCTCTAACATTGTCTGACATTAAAAAAAATGCCATTGTTTGTCTTCAAATATAATCTATAAAAGCCCGGTTAAAAGAAAACAATATCTGTTAAGGATTAATAAAAAATAGACACACATTCTTCACTAGGTTAATTGGTCTACTCATAGGCAGAATATTTTATTTAGCCCTGTATAAATCAAGTGTTAGTCTGACTTCACATTTTCCACTTTGAAGAGAACATGTTGAGTGTGATACAAAACTCTCCAGATGCTTCCAGATCTAACTGATAACTTATATATCCAGTGTAAACATAAATTATTATGGTAATTATTAAATACTTGCTGTCATAATGAGCCAGTTGTTGCATATGTATGACCATTGATTTAAAGTACAACCAAAGATATTTTTTTCAACCCTGGAAAATCCATGGTGGAAAATAATAATAATAATAATAATAATAATAATAATAATAATAATAATAATAATAATAATAATAATAATAATAATAATCTTGCCAAGATTAAAGTTATTTGAGAAAAAATAAATAAATAAATAATACAATTTTTAATAAATAAATAAATACATACATACATACATGCAAATGACTGTCAGGGCATCTCTTTAAGATCTCTTTTTTTTTTTTTTTCGACAGGATTTGTAAATGATGATCTGATGCAATGGAGAGAGATGTTTAGTAAATGATGCTTGGCTAGCTTGTAGCTTAATAGGCTCATTTCACCGCTGATATTTTTAGTTATGAATGCAATGAAATGGTAATGACATAAACGATTCAGAACAGCCTTTTGCTTACTGCAAGCAGTGCATCTTAATGGGATATGGAGGCACGATTAAACATTTGTTTTGATCCAATTGCCACCTGACTAATGGTGAACTGCCCTAAATCCTAATACACAGTGTGTTCATGTTAACACCCAGATATGATGGCTTTTAGGAATCTGTGATGATTTCACATCCTCATAAATCTGTATAGCTCAATCCTCTCATGTGATATAAAGCTGCTTCACACAGTTACTGTGATAAGAAAATGAGACCTGCCACCATAGAGTTTTTTGGTGCGCCGATATATGTTGGGAATTGTACCCCTGCCTGTGTTTATTTTTAGCAGATTAATAGTTGTAGTGTGCAAGGGTGAAATAAAGCCCTCCGCTGATCCGTTCACATGCTCCTGATGGCACAAACCTTCATCTAAAAAAAAAAAGAAAAAAAAAAAAAAGATTGTTTTCCAGATCCTAATTGTGTCTTTGACTGGTGTAAGTTACAAAGGTGAAAATTACAGTGTCATAGAGAGTGAGAACGTGGTGTTTAATCATTCTGGTTGTCT